>NW_026111586.1:105000-202451 GCF_024679095.1 Eriocheir sinensis | reverse complement strand
GGCCTGTTTCCCCCTGCGGGGGATAAAACTTAAGAAGAAGAAGAAGAAGAAGAAGAAGAAGAACTCGAGGGAAGCGGAACTCCACTCACATACACATGTATCATTCCATTCTCATTATTTTTGTTATTTTCAGTTGGAATTGTTACTGTCGAGTACAAATGCGCGCAAGACACACTTACGTTATTATACAATAACAGCAGTGAAAGTCAAATAAGCCACTGTATCATATCGAACCTATATCCTAAAAACAATCGTACAATATTTTGGATGAAATAACTCCTGTGCTGGCTAAAGCGAGCCAGGACACTGTATATACGTTCTCTGATATGCTACGGGGCACGCAAGGACGCTGTATACGCGTCCTCGTGTTGAAGGGGTTAAGAGAGACATAGTTCATCATTGTCGTTTAACTCCTTCAACATGAGGACGCATATACTGCGTCCTTGGGTGCCCCATACCATATCAGAGGACGCGCATACTGCGCCCTGGCTCGCTCTCTCCAACATACGATTTATTTCTTCCCGGATATTGTACGATTGTTTTTATGATGTAGGTCGGATATGATCCGGTCTTATTTGACTCTCTCTCTCCCTCTCTCTCTCTCTCTCACACACAGATGGGTGGGATCAAGATACAAGGCGTTAGAATCACGAGGTACCACTGTATACATTATATTTATTTGCTCACTGAAAGTTTGTCATGTGTATTTTGATAAGGAAGAATATATTTTTGTAGTCTGGGCAGCTCTGCTACATAGGTCACAGATTGAGGAGGCACATGTGTGTAAAGCAGCAAAGAGTAATTCCTTGATTTATGAGATGAAACCCAGTACAGGTAACTCGATTTACGCGAGTATTGTGTCCTTGAAGAGGTCGCGTAAATAAAAAACAATGTAAAACAAACAAGAGGTAGGTTTGTACTTTTATTACCTACTGTATCACTCTGACTCCTCTCCCTCTCGTGGTTCCTCCTCTGGCTGCCCTTCCCCACGTGGTAGCACAGCAGCGAGGGTGTTGTTGTCAAGTAGCGTGGCAGCGTGGGTACTGTATTGATGTTCAAGTGGCGCGCGGGAAGAACTGAGCTCAGCTGTGTGGCCGCGGCGCCGTTTGAGTCCAGTTGCGTCAGACATCTGGTGGCCACTCCATAAAATATCGCGTATAAGTGAAAAAACGTGTAAATTAAACATTTATTTGGATTTTGGACCCCGCGTTATTTAAAAAAACGTGTAAAACAAGCTCACGTAAATCGAGTTACCTGTACCCTGTTTGCACAATTTTTAGCCTGAATGCATTGAGCCTCGGACGCTCACTAAGACTCCTAAGGTCTCCATATCACTGATGTTTTCACCTTTAGATATTTTTGCATTAAAATTACAAAAACTGATTTTTATACCTTTTTTTCCTGTTGTTATTATTCACCATCATCATGGCATGGCAGTTCCTGAAGACACATTGGGCCGTGTTACAAGTCAAATCCAAGAAGTTTCAGGTCCATACAAAGGTTGGTTTAGGTGCCGTATTACAAGTTAAATCCAAGATGTTTCAGGTCCATACAAAGGTTGGTTTAGGTGCCGTATTACAAGTTAAATCCGATAAGTTTCAGGTCCATACAAAGGTTGGTTTAGGTGCCGTATTACAAGTTAAATCCAAGAAGTTTCAGATCCAGACAAAGGTTGGTTTAGGTGCCGTATTACAAGTTAAATTCAAGAAGTTTCAGGTCCATACAAAGGTTGGTTTAGGGGCCGCATTTCAAGTTCAATCCGAGAAGTTTCGTGTCCATACAGAGTTCGAGATGAATAATTCTGTAGGAACCCAAACTTCTCGGATTGGACTTGTAATACGCCACTTAGACTAAACTATGATGGGACCCGAAACTTCATGGATTCGACTTGTAATACGACCCATTGTAAAAATGTTCTGTCATCAATAAAAAAAAATCAATATCTAAGTTTTTAGGGTTGCTTGCAAAGTTTATCGTATATGTTACAAACATTTTTTTAACTTAGTTTCCTCATGCTTTGGGACAGGACTAGTTTAATTCCCAGAGCCCTGTTTGTGCTGATTGAATGATAGAACTGAAGCACCATGATAGTTTACAATAAACAATGAAATACTTCATATGATAACGGCCACATCATATGGAACAATGTACAATGTGATTATAACTTCCCAAAATACAAACTACTTCAAGAAACACTATTGCTGCAGGTTACCTGCCAGTGTGTAGCAAATAGCTTGCCTTTTTGCTGCAGCAGTAGCGTTTGCTAGGTAAGCTTCATCATCCTCAGCAGGCACAACAGGTGTAACATCTGGTTCCCTTGGTACAAGCAAGCCATCAGGAAACATTAAAGCCAAGTTGTGTAGTGTACAACATCCAACTACTATGTTTGACATATGTTCCAAATCAACCTCTAATTTTAATTAAAGAGACATCTAAATCTGTTTTTTTAGGAAACCAAAAGCATTTTCTATGATAACACGTGTCGGAGAGTGCATGTTTGTAATATTTTTTGTGATTCTGATAACCTGCCATGGTCTTTGAATGGCACCATCATTCCTGTTTGTAGAGTAAAAGCTGAATCACCAATAAGATGGACATCCTGTCCTGGGAAAAATCTATTTGGAAGGATCTCACATCTCCACCTAAGGCACCGAGAGACAAGCACCGCTGATCATGAATACTGCCTGGAAATCCAGTTGAAATATAAGTAAACTTTTATTTGCATCACACACTGCTAGGAGAGTGATGCTATGTGACATTGTCCTATCTAAATATTCATTGTGATTAGCAGGAGGACGAATTTTAATGTGCGTTCCATCAATGGCCCCAATTACACCTGGGAAACCAGCAATGTTTTAAAATTCAGTCTGAGTTTGATGCAAATCTGAGGGCCACTTTATAATGTTCCTGGAAATAGCACATATTTTCAACAAAGTCTCATAAAAAACCCTTGATGCAGAACTAATTTAAATATTGAAATGAATGGAAATGTCATGAAAGGTTGTTTTGTTTACTAGGTACCACAAGGTGATGTGGAGGCACTCTCTAAGAGGAATTTTGTTTTCCTCTTGCATATGTCTGATCAGGAACTTCCTCATGCTCCAGGAGTTGATGGAGGTAGTTGAATGCAGCTTTGGATAATTTAAGGTGCTGGAAGAAGGAAAGGTCATCCAGGGTCCCAAGCATTGAACTGATGGAGGCATCATGTTCCTCATGGACTCGATACATTTACCATATTAAATTAAGTAGACTGGGATAATCACACTGACGTGATTTTTTTTGTGACTAAAGCTACAGTCACATTGACTTTACGACCTGCTAACGACCACCCGCGACCGCAAAATGCTGCGATTCACACCCACCGCTCCCCGACCACATTGGTGGCAAAGTAGACGTGCAACCGAACGGCTACCGGTGGCCGTTTAGTATCCGTCCAGTGGGTGGCGGACGACGCCCATGGTAAGATTCACCCCTTGACCTCACACCTGAAGTCAGGCCAAGACGCCCCCCATACGCCGACCGGTGACAGACTGGCAAGGACCAGTATGTGTCCTGTCGCTGAGGACGGCGACCTCCCTTAACGACCTACAGCTGACGTGTTACAGTAGTAATTATCACCCAGTTATATTACACATTTTACATTATTATTTCTGTAAATTATATGTGAAAAAATAGTTTCTTATAAAGGTAAGGAAAGTATTCTGTGCTTCACTGCAGCAAAAGACGGATACGATAAAATTATTTTCTCCTACACTCATACAACACTATGCTACTACAACCTACTATTAACTGCTGTTCAATGTTGCCTACAAATGTCCCTACAGCCACCTCTTAAATTAGCTAATAAAAGCAAAGTATTACAAACATTAAATAAGACTAATACTCAGACGTACCATATGACACCCCGTCCAAATCAGTCTGTCTAGCTGTTCAAATACATCCGGGTCTGATATGCACAGGTGCAGAACCCAATGTTTGCTAACTAATCTTGTTGAGAAACAAAGGGTTGGCAAAAAAATTGTTTAGCGAGATGACAGCTAAATTTCTGCTGATGCATCTCAACATACATTTTGGCAATTCTCTGTTTAACAACAAATTTTGTTTGTAATAACTGGGTTTTGTGCACAGATCAGACCCAGATGTACCGTATTTGGGTAGCCAGACGAATTTGGATGTCACACCAGATCATCTATAAATGAGGGTCTATCTATCTATATCTCCAAGGCCATGTTCACTCACAGGACCTTCCCTCCAGGGGGGGCCGTGGTAGAAGTGTCTCCACCTCTCTCTGTTCTGGCACTCCCTCTCAGCACACTCAATCCTGCTACTTCTAAATCTCTCCTCCAAATTTTTGCTCACCCTACTGATCCACTTCACAGGTGGTCTTCCTCTGACGCCCTCCCTCATACACTCCTCACAATTAATTCTCCCCATTCTCATCACATGTCCAAACCTTCTCAACGCAGCACGCTTCACCACTCCACACTCCACTCCTTTCGTTGCCACACCCATACCAAACCTCCCACACGCTTTCATTACTTTCTCCATGCCATCCTGACACACCACATGCACCTCTTAAATAACTCATTCCTACTGCACCTTTCCTCGATTGTTGTGCTGCATTCCATGTCCACGCCTCTGATGCATATGACAGAGTTGGCAGGATAATACGGTTCCTTATTCCCCGCTCCTGCCTAACGAATTTATTAGACTTCTTCCAAGGTATATATAAGAACTGGGATGCCCACATCCCCAGTGATGTTATATACCTGGACTTTCAGAAAGCCTTCGACAAGGTACCGCACGAGCGACTCCTTAAGAAACTGCACTCGGCGGGCATTGGAGCCAATCTGATCGCGTGGATAAGAGATTGGCTCACCGACAGAAAACAACGAGTACTACTCAACGGACAGCCTTCCGATTGGCTTCCAGTCACTAGTGGAGTGCCTCAAGGGTCAGTGCTGGGACCCATCCTCTTCATCATATATATCAACGACCTCGAATCAGGACTGAAATCCACAATATCGAAATTTGCTGATGACACTAAGGTGGGGGGAAAGGCCCTCACAAAGACCGACTGCGAAATCATTCAGAAAGACCTCAATCACATTATCGAATGGTCAGAAAAATGGCAAATGTCCTTTAATGTTGACAAATGCAAAGTCATGCACATTGGGTCCAGAAATAGTAACCACACATACATTATGAATGGGAGACCTCTGCAAGCGATGCAGGAGGAAAAGGATCTTGAAGTCACTATCAGCAGTGACCTGAAACACGCGAATCACTGTAAAAAGCATACAATAAAGCCAACACTATGCTCGGGTTCATAGCGAGGAACTTCGAGTGTAAAACGCCAAACGTGATGCTATCCTTGTATAATTCCATGGTAAGACCGCACCTCGAGTATGCAGTACAGTTCTTGTCTCCTAATTACAGAAAGGACATTGATTTACTGGAAAGGATTCAACGACGCGCCACGAAAATGATACCAACCTTAAGGGCTCAACCGTACGATGAACGACTCAAGCGACTCAATCTCTTTACATTAGAGAAAAGACGCCTACGAGGAGATATGATTCAAGTCTTCAAGTATCTGAAAAAATTCAATAACGTCGATTACTCCAATTTCTTTGAATTGCAAACCAACCTAAGAACTAGAAATAACGGTTTACCCATTCAGTCTAGTCGATGTAACACAGACA
This sequence comes from Eriocheir sinensis, assembly GCF_024679095.1. Taxonomy (NCBI): domain Eukaryota; kingdom Metazoa; phylum Arthropoda; class Malacostraca; order Decapoda; family Varunidae; genus Eriocheir; species Eriocheir sinensis. Next base: position 196,746 of record NW_026111586.1, on the reverse strand, counting down.
TCGGAAGGAGTTTCTTTTCAAACCGAGTCATCCGTCACTGGAACAATCTTCCTTCAGAAGTAGTAAATGCGAATACTATCAACTCCTTCAAATATAGAATCGACCGTCACTTCGCTGCGTCGGAGTAAACTGAATATTGAGTTGCTTTCATCTGCTCCTCAATATCGAGGTGCTTTCATCTGCTCCTCAATGTCGAGGTGCTTTCATCTGCTCCCCAGGCCCCAGGCTGTCAGGCAGATTAAATCGCAAAGCGGGCAACCTCGTAATGAGCCAATAGGCTTTCTGTTGCCTGCGTTTCCATGTTTCCATGTTTCCTTACCTCCATGCTCACACTTCTTCCTCTCATAACTCGCTCCAACACACCTAATATCTGTTTGCCCTACACTGCTCTTTCTGTCACCTCACCTTCCATACTTCCATAGAACTGTCCCCAAATATTTAAACTCAATCACCTAGCTACTCCACGGGTACCATGAGAAATTCTCAGTGAACAAAACCCCAGTGGACAATTGCCAAATCAAGCAACGAATAATACACTACAAATATTTAGAAGTACACCCAATTTGGAACTGCTCCCTATGATACTTTGGATTTCCTTAAAAAAGCAACAACAACCCAATCTAGGTCAACTACCCACCCTCAACATATAAGTTATTGTATGACAACACGACAATACGAGCTGAAACCTAAGCTTAATTTTACGTTCTTGTATGAAATTTCCCGCTGTTTACCTCATCTCATCTGCTATACAGGCAAGGAAAACGTTGTCCTCGACCAAATCCAAGCTGTCATCATCATCGTCCTCCTCTAGAGCAAGGAAGGCTGCGTTTATAGCAGGGGACGTCCCAGCAACAACTCGCTCGGCCATCGTGCATGTACTGGAGCGATATAGGTCAAATGAAGAAAAAGAAGAATGTCTGTTTACATATCCGCCTAAATGCGTTCCATTTATGGCGCGAAAACCCGGACCTGGGTCTGGGTTTAAGCCCGAACCTGGCTCCAGGTTTTGTGTCTAATGGAAGACGTTATTAGTGTCTAAGTTGGTTCGACCAGTGTTGCCCAACCAACGCAACTCAAAATTTGAGTAAACAGGAGGTGTAGCAGGATGAAAGGAACCTTCAGGAGGAAAAGGATTATCTTGTACTGTACGCATGCGCTGCTATCTCAAAACATGGGAGACGGTGGCTGATTGGTTAGTGTGGCGGTCCCGCATTCGTCGCGTCCTGGGTGATGCGAGTTCGAATCGGCCGCAACCACCTGCGATTTTTCAGTCACCGCCGAATGGCCTAAGGGTGTCCACCTCTAATGACTGTGATTAACAGGCTGGGCGAAGGGGCCTACGGCACAGTGGACTTGGTTGACTGGCGGTGAGGTGGTGGTGAGGAAAGTATTCATTACCAAGACAGTTATGCTGAGGCTTACGCTCTGTGCCTCCTGCAAGGGGCAGGCGCCCATGCGCTGCTGGGAGTGAACCCACAGCCCCTCACCCTGTTCACCTCATTCTGTGGCTCCAGCCTCACTCTGGACGTCTATCTAGGTTCACGCCCCCCCTGGAGCTGCTGCTGCGTCCTGCTGAACCTGAGCGTCAAGCTGCAGCAGGTGCACAACCCTGGCCTAGTGCACCTGGACCTGAAGGGCGACAAGGTGCTGGTGAGCCACACTCCGCAGGGAGGTCTGGAGATCCACGTCATCGACTTCGGCTTCGCCTCGCTGCCCGGGCGGGACAGCGGCTTCAGGGACGTGGATTTGGACAGCTAAAACTGGATGTGTCCCCAGGCGGCCCGCGGCGGCACTGTCATCTCCGCCGCCGACGTGTACGCGCTGGGCCGCCTCATCCAGACGGTGCAGCGCCACTTCCTGAGCGACTTCTTCTACACCCTGTTGGGCCACGTGGCCGACCTGGGGTGGGTTTCATCATAGTGCTCTCCCAGGCGTGGTGACGTCACGCGCAGTAAGGAGAATTCCTTGAGCGTGTTTCATCACCGCGCCACAAGCCACTTCCAGGTAGCATTGGGGGCGGTCTTGGGAGAAACCAGCATTGCCAATCTTCCGCGTCGCTTTGACCTCTAATATGTCTTCAATTAACCTAAATTACACTTCTTATGTATAATTATGGAATTATAAATATAAACAATTGATATTTAGTTCAAATACAGCGATAGTGTCTTCATTAAAAGAAATATGTGCACGTATTTTTGTTCCGTCTGCATCTTCAACGGCACCACGGTGTAAACAAACATTTAGCTGGGCGGCGCCCCGCCAGGCCCCGCCTACATACGGGCCTCAACACTTCCATCATCACCCTGGAGAGGCGCAGACGTCTATCTGTGTCTTCGCAGTCACCTACTAACCACGCCAGTGAAACAGGTAGGCTTGAGAACTTGATTTAGGAGTGTTATGTCTAAAAGGAAGGGAGCGAGAGTGGACATAGCAAAGAGGAAAGGGAGGTTGAAATACCTAAGGAAGAGAGAAAGGAAGTGAATGGTGATGTAGGAAGAGTAGGATATGAAAATGCATAGATGCATGCTTAGGGCCACATGGGGAAGCAAGGTGTGCCTTAAGTGTGAGAGGGGATTAAGATAAACCACATGCTGTCTGACGCCCCAGGTATGAGAGAGAGAGAGAGTTAGTAGATTATATTACCATTAGAGGATTTTTGGAGAAAGCTTCAGTACTGGAAAAGGTTGACTATTGAAAATGTTACTCCCTCCTGGCACTATCAACTCTTTTGATTTTTCTGCATTTTCAGGGGGTGCAACATGATGAAATCCTCCCGCATACCGTACAAAAGGAAGGCAAACTGGAGGAAGGAGGCCTCCCTTCTCCTCCTGGTGCTGGTAACAGCTCACTGGAGGATCGATGAGGGGAAAAAAAATAATCAACACATCACAGCAAGACAACGGGGGGAGGTCTGGGAGAAGATCACAACCCAGATCAATGCATCATTTCCTGAAGTGATGAGGGATGTCGCCGAAGTTGAAAAAAAAAATGGTGGACCCTCAGAGCACAAGGGACGGAGGAGATCCTACAATACAGGAAGGCTGTGCGTGGAATACACCAATCTGTCATAACATGACTACATTATGAGTGATCAAAGTTAAGATGGTTAAGTTTTGGGTTTCCCACCTCAACATATTCTAATAGCGTACATATGTGTTCCTGCACATAAATGAGGTGTTCATGATATGGTACTGTGGCCTAAAACTTGATTTTCAGATTTACATACCTGTTGTAAGCTGCTTGATGTCCTCCTTGTGGCCGTGGGTATGGTGTAGGCAGCCATCGCTTTGAGGCATAGCCACTGTCCCCGAGAATGTAACACCCAGGGCCAGCTAGATTTTGTTCATAGATATCCCAGAGTCCACTCTCTCTTAGAATCCGTGAGTCGTGAGTAGACCCTGGCCACCTCGCCACCATGACCCGCAGCTTGTACTGTGCATCAAATAACACTTGCACATTGATGCTGTGGTATTTTTTGCGGTTGACGTACACTTTTTCGTGCTCATGTGGGGCCACTACTCTTACGTGGGTGCCATCAACAGCACCCACCACACCGGGAAAACCAGCAATTTCGGCAAACTCCGCCTTCATTCTCTGCTGCTCCCCCCCGGTTTAAAGGGAAGCCCATGAACCGCCTCATATTCTCTTGTGTCACGAGAGCATCCACGGTCTGGGTGAAGATTCTGCTGACTGTGGCCCGGGAAACTCCAAAGTCATCTGCGCTGCACTGCTGCATTTTCCCGGTGGTGAGGTATCGCAGAGTCAACGGCACTTTCAGCTCCGCTGTGACCGCACGGCTCCTCGCAGTCCTGTTGCCAATTACGAGTCGCACCAAGTCAGTGACGAACAACAGGCCAGCACGATCCACCCTGTACCTCTTCTTGAACTCGGTGTCATCGTACTCGTTAAAGATGTCCCTTCTCGGTCGAAAATTCCTCAGTCGGTGCTGGCGGGGTTGTTCACGGGCTGCCATGTTTACAGTCTGACGCTTGGGACCTTCCTTGGGAGCGCATGGGAGACCCCGCACGGCCTCCCAAGGCGGCGAGCGAGATAGGCAGAGTTCCAAGGCTTGGGAGCTTGGGAGCTTTCGTGAAACATGCCCAAGGTTTCTCGTACGCTTGGGACTCCTTGAGCACACTTCCAAGGACTTGGGAACTTTGATGAAACCCACCCACCCACCCTCACGCCCGAACCCAGCCAGCGCCCGCCGCTGTGGGCCATCAAGGTCTTCCTGCGCCGCCTGCAAGACCCAGACTTTACAGACAGCCCCCCGTCCTCACCGCCAAGACTATCGAGGTTTTGCAGTGACGTCACGAAATAGCGTCGTCTGCACCTTGTGCGTCATCTGCAAACCCGCTGGTGGTCACCTCCCCAGCAGAGTGAGCAGACGGACCACGTGTGCCCCATCCCCAAGTTACTATCCGCGGGCATGTGGCAGGACCTTCAGCATCATGTGTGTTAAGTGATTGCGCGAGATCGGTTGAGAATGTTGCGAAGCTAAGATGCATCGAAAAAATCAGTGCTTTTGGAGGTACAGATCCTTATTTATTAGGGAAACACCCCGAGTCTGCTCCCTGCTGTCCTCAAACGACCTGTCCAACATCGGTTACCATGATATATATAGCTATCTGGTGAACAGCAAGAGCCAGCAGTTTACAGGGCAGGCGCTCAAGGCCTACAAGAGCCTTGAGGCGTTCAAGGATTTCATCGCCGGACACGTACAGAATGTGAAGACTCCAGGTCCTGTACCTAACACCAAGCTCATCACAACAAAGGTAAGCACATCATAAATCATACCTGTGTTATGGTTTATTTATCTGACTGTCTGGTTGGCTGGTGGGTAGACGGACTGACTGGGTAGCCAGTAGACTGGCTGACTGGTGAACTGGCTGTCTAGCTGGCTGGTTGACTGGTTGCTTGGTGGGTTGATTGGTAAACTGACTGTGTCTAACTGACCGACTGGTTGACTGAATGACTGACTGGGTGGTTGACTGACTGGCTGATTGGTTGGCTGGCTGGCTGAATGACTAGCTGATTGGTTGGTTGGCTGACTGTCTGGCTGGTCAGTTGACTGACTGTCTCTCTGCCTGGCCGATCTCCTGTTGCTGACCAGTGATGCCTAGGTTGGCCTAGGTATGCAGCACAGGCAGGCAAACAGGTGAGGGCACGTGACGGCAAGTCATCTTACACTACGCACTCCTGGTCACTTCCCTGCGTACACTAAGTGTACGCAGGGTACGTGTGGAGTATATAAGTCTTATATACTCCACCCAGCACTGAGCTCTGCCCCTCTGTGCACTTTGCCTCCACTGAATTTCTTTTCCTATTTTCTTCCCCTGTTTGAGCGCCGCCGTGCGTGTTTACCTCCGCCAGCTCATGTAAATCCTGTTCCAGAGTAATCCCCCGCAACACAGTAAGCTAGGGGACCCGGGGCAATACCTAAATGAAAATGAGTGTTACCTCATGTAATAATTTGAATGATCAATCTTGCCTGTAATATTTACCGCTGACAAAATGAGCACTGCGGAGTCGAGATGAAGCAGACGGCCGCCAGTTTTCCCTCCTCACAGCTGCTATCCACTTCCCCCGCTCTTGTAGATTCGCTGGAAATCTATAAAATGACACAGCATCTCTCCCGTGTCGGTTAGAACATCCAACCGCACAACATACGTATCCCACGACGAACACACAGAGCACTTGTGCAGCCGCCATTAAGGTTTGCTTTGATAAGTGACTACCAAGATGGCCGTGCAGGCCCGCGCTACCCCCGCACCCCCCCTAATGACGTCAGCTGCAAAACCTCTATACAGACCCTCCTCACCGACCGTCCACAACAGCAACAAATCTAATCAGTTTCCCTCTTTGTTTACTGACTGATAGTCTGCACGCGGGAAGACCCGGTAGTTATCTTAGCTATGCTCCACCTTTGTGTCCGTCCTCAACTCTAGACACGCTAGGACCCTAAAGTATTGCTTCCCAAGGCCCCAGTAGTTATCTAATAAGCTATGCTCAACCTTTGTCCCCTCCTCAACTCTAGGCTCGCTTGAAGCCAAAAGAATTGCCCCAACTCAAAGTTCTCTACAACACTACCTCCAAGCCTTGCCACCTATATTAGCCATGGTACATCTCTAGACCAAATGGCCACCACACACACACACACTGTCCCTGCTGATCACCGACGGTCCTCCAGCGACCCCCAAGGCGCCCTCAAGGGCCACCGCCATACCGAGTTGCCTGGCTGGCCCGGAAGAGCACGCAAAGACTGGCACATACCGGGCGTCGGAATTCACTTGATTTCGTACCTTCTCAGGGCCTTTCCCTGGAAAGAGATCTGGCTGAACTTGTGGCCAGCAGGGCTTGAACCTGCCTGGTGTAGGCAGTCCACGGTGGACTATCCGCCTGAGTCAGGCGGACAGCAGTTAACACATGTTCGGAACAGATCCAGACATCATACAGTCCATGAAGGTAGGACAGAAGGAAACGAAGCGAGTTGCTTACAAAAAGAAGCCCCCAAAAAAAAAAAAAACTGAAGTTCAGCCAGGACATTAGTGAACCAGGCGACAGTAAGGAAAGTTGTACCTCCTGGTTCCCTCGCCTTCGAGCAAATGATACGTTGCAAAAGGGGGGAACAGGCACAAGCTAAATCTTAAAGTGCCATGTGAATACCACATATTACTCCACAATAAATCCATGAATGATAGACAGAAATGATTGGTGTTGGTTTGCAGAGAAGCAAAAAACTCATTGGAGCGGAGGGGAGATAGTCGTTTGCGTTTTCTTGCCAATATCTCTGTTCCGCCTTTCTTGTTGTTCTTTTTACAACCATTACACCGACTTAGATAGTTTTGCTTTGAAAGAGTAATAAATGGACAATATTTTGCGTTACGAAGATTTTACGATCAAGGCAACTTATCTTCATAAATAAGCAATATACTCTAGACGAGAGTATAAATGAAAAGAAAAATAACACTAATGTAGAAGGGAAATTTACAAATTTGCCTTCCGCTATCATTTGAGAATTATACAAAGTTTATTTAGTATTTTTTTCATCAGCATTGTCTCACTCAAAGAAAAATTTTCGAGTTTTAAAAAAATGCGATTTTTTCAATTATTTCACGTGCAATTCTTATGAAACTTGGCACGGAACGTCTCTTTACTGGTATATATATATATATATATATATATATATATATATATATATATATATATATATATATATATATATATATATATATATATATATATATGGAATTCATGAAAATCGGTCAATAATTAACGAACTTCATTTTGGGCAGATGGTTCTTTTAATTAGTGGTGGGGATGGATGCGAGGCTTTGTTGGTAGGCTATTAGGTGGACAGAAAAACAACGCTGGGTAAGTGTGTATATACGCTATGCTTCTTATTTTGTGTCTTTCTTTTCCCATACTTTCACTGAACCATTAAGATACCTATAAAACGTTAGTCTAATGTGGCGGACAAAGTTCAGGTCAGGTTTTGTCAGGCTAGATTAGGTAAGAACAGTGGATTTGCGAGGAAAATAAAGAGGCGTAACTTCACTTCATTAATAACCTCCTTACCTAGCCTTTGTCCGCCTCTGTCCGCCTCATCAGATAAACGTTTTACAGGTGTCTTAATGGTTCTGTGAAATTCTAGGAGAAAAAAGACGAAAAATAAGGAAGCGTAGCGTATCTATACATTACCAATTAACCGACACCGTAAACCTAACCTAGCCTCACCTTACTTCGCCTGACCACGTGTATACGCTAATGGAATCTAATTCAAGTCATTTTCTACATAATAGCGAGCTTATTCACTAAAAAGGCCAAATTTGATGTGACAACTTGCAGTGAAATTGATACTGTACGTTGTTTGTCGCCTTATATAGCCTACTCTTTTCTGTATTTTTTCGTTGTCCGTCTTATGTTAGGTAATACTGATGTAATTCATGCACTCCTTGTTCAATAAGAATTTCTCATCAGGCTCCACGGCGTGTGTATAGACTCCACATGCAATTTGTTTCAGAAGACGAGAGGAACCGAGCTGAAGATGGCAGACACACGCGTGGCCTCATTATTGTATATTATCGCATTAGGTTTCCATTTTAATCACCTCCTTATTTATCTCTTTGCATTGATTTGTTCCATGAAATCTCTACCCCGACACCGGGGGAGGTACCGTTCTCGCAGGTCCCGCAGACTGGGGCACTCGACCAGCAAGTGCCGAACAGTCAGAACAAGCAGTCATCACAGTACGGCTGGACTCCCCGGGAGCCGGGACATGAGGAAGCCATGTGTACGTATATCTAGTGTGACCAAGGATAGTATAAGAGTAGAGGATGGATGAACAGCGGGAGACACTTGGAGGTTGCGCCAGTGCTTCCCTCTGGCGGACGTGGATATGTTTATAGAAAACGTTTTATGATTTATGGTAGACTTCAGTATTTTTTATGCCTTGTTTATTAGCCCTCCTGACACTTCAACGCACCCACATTTATAAATCTTATGTTAATTAAAGTAAGTGTCATGTATATAATTTTATTAATATCTTCTTAAACAATGATTACAATGTGAAAACAAATAAATGGCAAGACATATCATTCAGTACTTAAATAAAATATAATAGAAAAAATCAAAGAAGTAATACTATCCATTCTATGAGTAAACAAGCAAACATGGTCATGACATAAATGCCTATATACTGTTAAAAAAATAATAACGAAAGAAAAGTATAAAAAAGAAATACATAGTCTTATTTCCTAAGTTTCATATAATACAAATGTTATAGGTTAATGTTGAATACTGGTAAGTTGCACAAAATAAAGAAAGAATGGAAATGAAAGAATTAATACTATGTAACCTATGAGAGTAAAAAGCAAGCGTGGTCAACACATACATGCCTATATATAGTAAAAAAAATAATTAAAAAAAAAACCACTAACTTGAAAGAAAATTAGACAAAATAATTACATGAAGTTTCATATATATGCGAATGTTATAGGTCTATGTTGAATACTGGTAAGCTGGACAGCCAGATTTTAAGACATTTAGCAGTACATGTACAGCTATGCAGGTATGGGACAGCAAAATAACAGTGGTTCTCAAAATTGGTGCTATGTAAGGGACCATAATCTGAGGATATGTACTCACCAAAGGCAAATTACAGCATCTTTGTTAATTTCTAGAACATATTTAGTAAAATGACATGATCTGCTTGAGTGTAAAAGTTGAGGCCTGTGGACAATCATTATGGCCATTGGTTATCCTTGGAGGTGGGTGGTGGGCCATGGACAAGTATATTGTATGAAAATGGGCAACGAGCACAGTAAGTTTGGAACCACTGCTACATAACAACAATGTATAAGGGCAGATTATGAATGTTTCTTACTATTACTAGAAATATGAACTAAGACATTTCACAAAGTTAGTAAAAACTGTTCTTACATAATTTGAGTAACAAATTAAATGCAGATTATGATTATATGGTAAAAGATGGATATTAATATATTTTGCAGTGTTTCATAGAACACAGAAATTTGTAAATCATGGGATTGTTATTAATGACAGTATATTAATATTTACATATGTCTTAAACTAGGAGTTATAGGTAACATGAAAAGGTAATGGAAGAAAAAAGAAATCATAATGAAAAGAAATTTAAATGATTGAATTTGAAACTTTCAGCCTTAACAATATTTAATGCATAACCTTTATTACTTTCCTATTCTTTTTGCTAGATTTACGTACTTTTTCTTTGTTCTTCCATTTTAAATTAGAGAAAATCTTAAGCCTTATATATATGAGGTAAATGGTGCTGACTAGCTGAGTGGAGCACAACTGCAGAGGCGTTATAAATGTATGATTACTTAATCGTGACAGCAAGTTCTTTGATACATTTGTGCTCAACATGGCTCTTTCAATTGAATTTCTTACAATGTACTCTACTTCTTTGAAATGCTGCAAACAGGTGGCTGACGGTATAGTAAGTCCCCCAAATGGGGACTCAGAGTTATTCTCTGCTTTCAAATGACAAAAAAGTTTGTTAATGTTATCTGAATCCTGTTTGGTATCAAGCAAATGCTCCCTATGTAAATATTAATATACTGTCATTAATAACAATCCCATGATTTACAAATTTCTGTGTTCTGCGAAACACTGCAAAATATATTAATATCCATCTTTTACCATATAATCATAATCTGCATTTAATTTGTTACTCAAATTATGTAAGAACAGTTTTTACTAACTTTGTGAAATGTCTTAGTTCATATTTCTAGTAATAGTAAGAAACATTCATAATCTGCCCTTATACATTGTTGTTATGTAGCAGTGGTTCCCAAACTTACTGTGCTCGTTGCCCATTTTTCATACAATATACTTGTCCATGGCCCACCACCCACCTCCAAGGATAACCAATGGCCATAATGATTGTCCACAGGCCTCAACCTTTTACACTCAAGCAGATCATGTCATTTTACTAAATATGTTCTAGAAATTAACAAAGATGCTGTAATTTGCCTTTGGTGAGTACATATCCTCAGATTATGGTCCCTTACATAGCACCAATTTTGAGAACCACTGTTATTTTGCTGTCCCATACCTGCATAGCTGTACATGTACTGCTAAATGTCTTAAAATCTGGCTGTCCAGCTTACCAGTATTCAACATAGACCTATAACATTCGCATATATGAAACTTCATGTAATTATTTTGTCTAAAGTTAGTGGTTTTTATTTTTTTATTTTTTTTTTACTATATATAGGCATGTATGTGTTGACCACGCTTGCTTTTTACTCTCATAGGTTACATAGTATTAATTCTTTCATTTCCATTCTTTCTTTTATTTTGTGCAACTTACCAGTATTCAACATTAACCTATAACATTTGTATTATATGAAACTTAGGAAATAAGACCATGTATTTCTTTTTTATACTTTTCTTTCGTTATTATTTTTTTAACAGTATATAGGCATTTATGTCATGACCATGTTTGCTTGTTTACTCATAGAATGGATAGTATTACTTCTTTGATTTTTTCTATTATATTTTATTTAAGTACTGAATGATATGTCTTGCCATTTATTTGTTTTCACATTGTAATCATTGTTTAAGAAGATATTAATAAAATTATATACATGACACTTACTTTAATTAACATAAGATTTATAAATGTGGGTGCGTTGAAGTGTCAGGAGGGCTAATAAACAAGGCATAAAAAATACTGAAGTCTACCATAAATCATCAAACGTTTTCTATAAACATATCCACGTCCGCCAGAGGGAAGCACTGGCGCAACCTCCAAGTGTCTCCCGCTGTTCATCCATCCTCTACCTTGGAGTAGACTGAGCAAGGAACCGCCGGTGCTGCCATCTAACAGAGGCATATCGCCACACACTTCATCGCGATATGTACCGCATTGTTCATCCATCCTCTACTCTTATACTATCCTTGAGTGTGACCCACCCTAAGGCGGGCCAGGACTCCCTCCCAGTGCCGGATTTACCAAGTGCGGGGCCTGTAGCAGATTGATTTGATGTACAGATAATGACCGGGAAGTAATTGAATATTTTATAGATTTGATCTACATTCTACAACAACAAAAACAAAAACAACAAAAGTCTAATGTAATGTTTTATTTGCAAGGAGAAATATAAAATAAAAACTTCAAACAATGACATTCAAAGGTCTTTTCGACGCATTTTGATCTCTGCAAATTTGGCAATTATTTCAGAGGAGTTCAGTGACTTCAGAACGTCATTTCAACATTCAGAAGAGTTAAATAGTGTAGCCGCTCTTGCCCCATCGTGTTTCGTAGGTAGTTTTTAATCAACTTCATTTTTGAAAATGATCTCTCTCCAGTACAATTAGTTACCATCATACATAGATAAATGCGTAACAAATTGTCAATGTTAGGAAACGTGGTATCAATATTGTTTTCTTTAATCAAAGTGAAATAGTTGAGTTCTGGAGAGGAGCAATCAACACCAATGTGCTTTACAAATTCTGAAAACTGAGGTAGTTCATCTTTCAATCCGTCTTCCAAATCATGGGGATATGCTTCTAAAGTCTGTCAGCACTTTCTTGGATCTGCGCAGGTGTTAGGTCATGCAGATTTCGCAAAAACTAAACCGTGTGTTCAATTGAGTGTATGCCTTGCGACGTTGCTCCAGCGCAGATGGTAGGCTGTCCATTACTGCAAGAAAAACTTCCACCGGAATCGGTCTTTAGGTGATTGATTATCTATTGCATCTGGAACTGAACGGCCACTGCCTACATCCTCATCGCGCCTTCGATTTCGAGCAATTCTTCTTGTTCTTGTTGGTCGGTAATCCTGCACTTGAGTCAGGTTCTGCGCCTCTGACTCAAACGTATCAATTGTTCTCTGAAATTCTGTAGAGATCCTGCCAAAGAGGCACACAATGCTGAAGCAATGTTGAGATCTTGCTGCTTTGCTTGAAGAGAGGCAGTTGCCTGGAAGCGCTCCAGTAAGCTATTCCAAACAACCACTAAGATTCCAGTTTCCAACAACTCCATTTTCTCGAGGAGTCCATTTGCCTGCTGTCGACATTCTGCCTTTTGCTCTTGGTCATTCGCAAGTTTCTCCAGTGCCTCCTTTATAAAGGAAAACACTCTTTAATAACCTTAATGGCATCAGCTCTTGCGGACCACCGTGTTGCAGAGAGCCTCTTTAGCACTCCACCACCTGCACGCTCCAGAATGGACCACCGGTGTGTTGAAGCAAAAGAATACATAGATATTTTCAACAAAGTCAAAGAACTGAACTACTTCTGGACACGCTTGTGCAGCGCATACACCAACTAAATTCAACGAATGAGCATAGCATGGAACATATTCTGCAGCAGCACCAAATTTTTCTTTGACAAGTGCCTGTACTCCATTATATTTCCCGCTCATGTTGGACGCGTTGTCGTAACTCTGTCCACGGCAATCGGCAAGATTGATACCCTTCTCACTGGTGTACTGTACGAGGCTGTCGAAAATCTGCTGAGCAGTATGGCCTTCCATTGGCAGAAATGCCAGAAACCTTTCCACAGGCCCTGTTGGCTTGACATATCTTACTGTGAAACAAAGCTGGTCCGTGTGAGTAATGTCCGGGGTTGAATCTAGTGATATGGAAAAGTATTTAGCTTCTTTCAGTTCACTGACGATTGTATCTTCAGCTGCTTTTCCCAATATCTCGACTACCTCTTCGCAAATGGTCTTTGATAAGTAGGAAGTGTGCCCTTTTCCACGGTTCGCATGCATCTTGATGTGTTGGCACAAGAATGGATCTACAGTTGCAAGAAGCTCCAACAGTCCCAAATAGTTTCCGTTGCTGTTTACTGAGGGGGGAAAAGCACACAAAGGCAAGAAAGCCCACAACATTTACGTTAAGATTCCCCACAACAGTAAAGCAGAGAGCACAAGCCATACACGTCTATCTAGAGTGGTGGTAAGCGCGTCTCTGCCTGCCAGGCCTCTGCCTAGCTCGCTGCTCCCTCGCGGGTAGCCACATCGTGACATTACTTCACTTTCCTTCTTGCTCTCTCAATACACTCGCTACTAATTAGGTTCTATCATCACACACAGCCAAACACTTCTACACAACCCTCAACACTCTTACACGCACTTCAAATCCCCCAACAACACTACACAGCCACTAAACAGTTCACAAATTATCATACGCAGCATCCCACTTACACTCCCTATCCTCCTCCAACGCTGTCGCCTTTACAACTTCGTCATAAGGACTCACCTCACTAGCTACTCAACAAACACACCCTCCTCATCACCCACTCTCTCATCATCAACTACACACAATCCCCACCACTATTCAACTCCCGTAAACAACCTACAATACATACATGAAGGGTGCGAAGGGATGAAGGACCGGGGTCCCTAGTCCCCCTCACGGGCCTCACGACAGCCCGCGACAGCACACACACAAAGAAATATTTTCTTCCACATAACAAGTCCCCAATTGTTACAATTTATTTATTTATTTATTTATTTATTTATTTATTTTATTTTTTTTTTTTTTTTGCTCAACCAAGCGCGGGGCCCTTGTGAAGCGCGGGGCCCGTAGCAGCTGCTACATCTGCTACTATGTTAATCCAGCACTGCTCCCTCCTACGACTCCTAATGTGGGAATACGACCAGGGACGTACAGCCCTGGTCGTGACCTCTCCCATCTTTGTCGTGGCAGGCAAAGCCTCCCACCTGCGCTGCCACACACTCTGGAGTGCAGACCGCACGGTGGGATATAAGCAGTGGTGGGATTAATTTTTTTTTAAACAGGTTCTCTCTATGAGGGGTTTACCGAAATATGTTATAAGTAAAAGGTGTTCACGGGGGAAAAATTGAGAACCCCTGATTTAAGCTGAGTAACACCCGGTTCTCGGGATTTAAGAAATTCTAAGAACAGGTTCTTGCGAACCGGTGCGAACCGGCTGAATCCCATCACTGGATATGTCCCTAAATGGAGAGCGCACTGTGAGGAGGACGAGAAGCAGAGGTCCGCCCTACCTCATCGGCCTCATCGTTACCACACACAAGAGACGTGCAGCTACCCAACATATATTTATTTGATGGCCACGCCTTTTGGCCAGACCCAGCCAGCTAAAAACTTCTAAAACTATAGAGTACTTCTAAAATCTTATATTGCGGACAGGGCTGCCTGTGAGTCACAGTAAAAATACCAACAGGCAAAGTGAAGATGGTGCGAATTGCTAAAAGAATGGCAGATAATTCTGCAGTAAAAATTGAGGCTAGAGCAGGTAAAGTTCCGGAACGGGAAAAGTCTGGAGGCAGCTCCAAATCCAACGCCAGCATCGGATTTGGAGCCGTCCATCTACACTGGTACAGACGTAGCATGACTAGCTGTGTGGGACAGGAAAAGCTGTCGAGCAGTTCCCGCTGAGATGCTTGCTTTATTAAAGTTGAAGTACCGGCAGAAATATGTATGTGGAAACTCCCACGGTGTGATGGGGGGTTTCTGATAGACTGCTTTATGGAAATATGGTAGTGAAATGTCCCCAGTGACATTCCAGACACGGAAACCAAAGGGGCGAGGTAGGAGAGGCTTGTTTCAGTATATTTCATCTAGATTGGTGTCCAAGGCAATGGTATAGGCAGGGTTGTTAGGTTGACGTTGTAGTCTGTACCAGTATTTACTTAGAAGTCCGTCTCTATGTATCTAAGGGTGGCACTCCAGCATCAACTTAAAAGACTTAATATGGGGGATGATCTAAAGCCACCTGTTGACAGTCGGACTGCAACCTGGTGGACTGCTTCAAGTGTGCGGAGGCGGGTGTGTGGCTGTGGCTCCTCTGTCCCCACAGCTCTCATGTGCGCGCGCGGCCAACCCACCAGTCTAGACTCCGCCCACATAAGCACGTAGATCGACTAACATCACACACGCAGATGCTTCTGTCAAACAGAAATGATTTCACTATTTCCTGGTGTATATGAAACTATTTGGTGAGTGAGTCACACAAATCAAACACACCTAATGGAGAGAAGAGCAGAGTTCAAGACGGTATGTGTGTGTGTGTGTGTGTGCTCTTCTCTCCATTAGGTATGTTTGATTTGTGTGAATCACCAACCAAATAATTCCATACACACCAGGAAAAGGTGAAATCGTTACTGTTTGACAGAAACATCTGCCATGGGAACCTGTGTGTGTGTGTGTGTGTGTGTGTGTTGTGGGGGCGGAGTCGAGACTGGTGGGTCAGCCGCGCACGCACATGAGAGCAGTGTTCCCAATGCAGTGTTTTTTTGCGCTAGGTTAAGCGCGTTTTGTACTGACTTAGCTTTTTGGTCTGTGTTTAGCGTCAAGGCGCTATTTAGCTCTCTTGTACTATTCCTTGCGCGAAATGTAGCGCTTTTTAATGTTAAAAGATATAGAAAGTAGTGACATAAATACCGTATTATAGGAGTGACATAACCATGGAATAACAGAACAACAAAATAATTCGACCTTTGAAACTTGTTCAGATGAGCCAAACCCGATGGATGTCCATTGAATCAGCAATTGTTAAAGTATTTCAGCAGTGGACATATTTTTTTTTTTTTTTTTTTACGTTGTTTCCTATTGCGCCGGTAGGCATATTACCATTTGGGCCTGATTGTAGGCCCAAGGCTTCTTCCAGGTGGGGCCTGATGGTCGGCCCAGCCAGTTCTGGCGCAGGCGAGTGTTTATAGTGGCGCCATCTTGCATTGGATCATGCTGCCACCCGGAACTCGTTCTTGATTCGCTTGGACGGCTTCCTCTAGAGTCCGGGTTGATGGGTGGTCTTCAGGACAGCATGTGGGTAGTTTTAAGCCACTCGGCGGTGACTGAAAAATCCGAGTGGTAGCGTGAGGATTCGAACCCGCGTCGTCCATCACGCGGCGAATGTGGGTCCAGTACGCTATCACTTCGGCCACCGCCTACCCTAAGACTGAGCTGAAAACCCATTTTGAATGGACAAGAAATGATGAACGATGCTACACTGCACAACTTTTTTATTCTATGTTTTGTGACATGAGAAACTAAGTTTATCTTATATTTTTTAAGCAAATTCTAGGTGAAGTACAAAGAGTGAATAAAAATTTTGAAGCAGACACACAAGACTCAACAAAGTTGCTCCGTGAGCTAGTTCATCTCATCGACTCCCTCACTAACAAGATCGTCATCCCAGGAAAACAGATTAAGGAAGGCGATTTGCTGTATGACTTTTTGGATCCTAAACCCTACCTAGGCTACGAGTTTGAAAAGGAACTAACTGAAGATAAATGTCCTGACGAAGGTGACATTCATCGAAGGTGCACAAGTTTGTCATTGAGCTTGTCACAGCTGCGCCAACGTTTGCCTGAAAACATTCAAGTGTTGCAGTTAGTGCCATGCTTAAGTGCAACGGAATGTCTGACACCAATAAAAGCAGGCATAATAGAACTAGCTAAATGGTTTGTATGTGAAAATGTACTTTTGACTCGTATTGATTTCCAGTGGAAAAAAGCTTCATCAAACACTGGACACAAATCTCTGACACTGTAGGACTGTGGGCAGAAATAGCCTCATATGTGGATGCAGCTGGAGAAAATCCTTTTCAAGAACTATCTGATTTGGCTCTGACAATACTCACTTTGCCTCATTCTGATGCCGACGTGGAACGTGTGTTCAGTCAGATGGGGATTGTTAAGTCAAAACTACGTAATAGACTAACTGTTAAGAGTTTAGAAGCACTCCTAACCATCAAATATGGACTGAGAAGGCACGGAAAATGCTGTTATGATTACAAACTTCCAAAGCACATAACAAGAAAATTTGGCATCATGGATGTATATCAAACTACTAAACCGTCAACGTCACAGCAGTCGGAAGAAAGAATGGTGACATACATCGAAGGAGAGATACTGCAGAGTGGGACTATCAGACCTACAATAAAAGCTACTACACTGATGGGTAACATATATGTCGAAGACGAGTCCCAAAACTTGTGTTCTTCCACAACAGGTTGACGTGAACCGCACATGAGATCAGGGTCTGGATGGTGGCCTCTCAGGCTGCAAAGGTGATGTATTAGAGCCCTTCATCCATTTATAAACCTCGATCAAGACACCTCGTAACCTTAGCCATACTAGAGTGCAGATGTAAATGCTTAAGTCTATCCTCATAAAGCAAGTTTCTCACCCTTGAATTATTTTCATCCTCCTTTGGACAGATTCTAACATCTTGATATCCATATCATAGTACGGTAACCAGAACTGAACCGCATAATCGAAATGAGGTCTAACTATTGCTTAGTAAAGTTTGAGGATGACTTCAGCGCTCCTGTTCTTTTCGCTCCTCGAGATGAAACCCAGTACTCTGTTTTCACGATTTTTAACCTGCATGCATTGAGCCCTAGGACGGAGGTCAGTGCTTCCAAAGACTCCCAAGTCTCACCAACTCAAACCTGCTCAGAGGAGTGTCATTTAATGAGTAAATGTGTAAGGGGTTATTCCTACTTACATTCAGCATACTACATATACTTCCCGACATTGAATTCCATCTGCCCAATCATAGAGCCTGCCTAGCTCATCCTGGAAAACGCTAGCGTCCTGCTCTGACTGGATTACTCTACCAATCTTGCTTGGTATCATCTGCGAACTTACCGATATCACTACTAATTCCTGTGTCAATATCATTCATGTAAAAAAGCTGTGGACCCAGCACCGACCGCTGTGGGACTCCACTCGTAACACAGCATTCAGATTTTTTTACCATTGTTTGCACTCTGCTTCCTACCTCCAAGCCACGCTTTAATCCAATTCAAGACTTCCCCATCTAAGCCGTGTGCCTGTAATTTTTGTAATAGCCGGTGATGCGGGACGTTGTCACACGCTTTACTGAAATCTAGATATAGTATGTCATTAATTTTCATTTCCGTCAACCGCCTCGATTACTTTAGTTTGAAAGTACAACAGGTTAGTTAGGTAAGACCTACCCTTCGTGAACCCATGCTGTGAGTCATAAATTAAACTATTCTTCTCTAGATAGTCCCGAATGCTCCTGGCTATAATTGATTCCAACGTCTTGCCAACAACAGATGTTAAGCTAATTGGGCGATAATTTGAGGTGGCTGACTCGTCTCCCTTTTTGAAAATCGGCGTCTCATTATCTATTTTCCATTAATTGGGCATGTATCCAGAATTAGCCGACATCTAAAAAATATCGGTTAGTGGGCCACCGAGGACCTCCTTGCATTCTTTCAGGACCCGTGGGAATATTTCGTCTGGACCCGGAGATTTGTTTTCTTTAACCTACATATCTCATCCTGGACAGCCTGCCTAGTGAGATCACATCCTCAACTTCGCCCTCATATACCTAAACTCTCTCCGGAATAGTTGTTAGATTTTCCACTGTGAATCTGAGAGGAAGTAGTCATTCAACATTTGATTCATATCTTCTCCACTCTAACGACCTCAACAGTGTTTGTGTTCAACGATCCAATTATTTCCATTATTTTCGTTCTGTACAAATTAAAGAACCCCTTGGGATCGCTCTTGGCCTCGTTGGCTACCCTAATCACGTAATTCCTTTTTGCTAGGCGGGTGTTCTTCTTTACCGATCTGGCTGGTTCAACATACCTACCCCAGAGGTGGGTTTCCCCATTCTTCATTTTCCTATAAATCCCTCTCTTTAAACCAATCTCATGCTTGAGCCGTTGGGTCATCCATTTAGGGTCGTTATTTTCCTTTCTACGTTCTTGGTAAAGGATATGCAGTCTCTGATCATCTGCTATTGCTCTAACCAAATTATTGTAGGTCATTTAAACATAGCTTCTCTGACCATCAGGTTCCCGTCCTGTTATCCGGCTCTCATTTATCCCAAAGGTTCTCCTCAAGATGTCTGCTAAGCCCCTCGCAATCGGCTCTTTTAAAGTCCGGCATCAACACATGGTTGAGTTGATGGGTTACCGCCCAGTCTAAGTTAGACCTAATCTCTTTGTGAGCACTACAACCTAGCTCTCTCCCAATACTAGAATCGTTGGATTCTAGATCTCCCACGACGCCTTCCCAATCTATATTCCTATAGTTATAATCCCCCATTATATAGATATTTTTACTCCTGCTTGCCCTGCCAACCTCTTGTAGTAATATATCCGTGTCCTGCCCGCCAAGGTTTGGTAGCCTGTAAAGAACCCATAGAGTTAGTCTGTCTTTCCCTTTGTGGACGTCCACCCAAACTGACTCTGAGTCGCCATTTGTTTGAACTGAATTGTTAGGGGAACATTTAAGAGTGTTTTTAACATAAAATGCAACCCCTCCTCCCCTTCTTCCCTTTCTTTCTTTTGAAACATTTGATAACGATATATATTTCCAATTCCGACATGAAGTTTTTGTTTGCAATATCAACCCATGTTTCCACGATTGCTATAACGTCGAATTTCTCTACACATGCCTTCCCCCTCAGTAGAGGAAACGTTTGTGATTGTATACGATAGTCGGTGTCACGAGAGCTGGCGGAGCTAATCTTTTTGGGATGGACTCGCGGACTTGGGATCATTGCTTGGGTGACGGTCTCTGCGCCGCATATTGACCTGTTGTTTCCCAGGTCTATCGGTACCAGAGATTGGAACCTCTGGTAACGCAGCTCTGGTAGCCGGGGGTGCTCCACAATGGAGCTAACCAATGCAATTTATTAGCCAATAATATACATTCTTGCTCTCAAGTGGTTATACTCTTTCTCTAAATAAATGCAAAAAAATATTAAACAATAAAGCAAAATATTGCAGGTAATATGATTAAAATATTTCAAAAAAATTAAAAGACATGTACTCACTTCACCAGCAGACCAGCAAACGTCCTGAGAATGTAATACTTTTCACCATTCTTCACCTGTTATATCTTCTTGGGCAAACAATTGTATTATTCTAGATCAGTGGTTCTTAACCTTTTTCATCGTCTTAACCCTGAGACTCTCCAGGACATTACCGTGACCCCTATATTAAAGTTTGTAATGGTAAACTTTGCGTAAAGGTAAGGTAAAACAAAACTGTATGAAAATCCTTATTTGTTGGAAATGTTACAAATAAAAGTCCTTAAATAATGCCACAAACCCCTAAAAGTGCTAAAAAAGTGCAGACCATCAAGCTTTCTCCACTTGTAAACACTTATAAATTAGGCCAGATGATAGCCTATAGCACAGTATCCATTAAAAACGCATCATTGATAAATAAAATTGTTCACGAGAGGTATATTAATTCCTCTTAAGAAAAAAAAAATTCTACAAAATAATAGACTAGTTTTCTTAAATGCAAAATAATAGCTTAGTATTCCTAAATGCAAAATAATAGCCTAGTTTCCTAAATGCAAAATAATAGCCTTGTTTCCTAAATGCAAAATAATAGCCTAGTTTCCTAAATGCAAAATAATAGGCTTGTTTCCTAAATGCAAGAGAATAACTTAATATTCTTAAATGCAAAATAATATTAGTATTCCTAAATGCAAAATAATAGCTTAGTGTTCTTAAATGCAAAATAATAGCCTAGTATTCCTAAATGCAAAAAAAAATAAAAAAATAGCTTAGTATTCTTAAATGCAAAATAATAGCCTAGTATTTCTAAATGCAAAATAATAGCGTAATATTCCTCAATGCAAAATAAGATTAGTATTCTTAAATGCACAATAATACCCTAGTATTTCTAAATGCAAAATAATAGCGTAGTATTCCTAAATCCAAAACAATAGATTAGTATTCTTAAATGCAAAATAATAGCCTTGTATTCAGGAATGCAAAATAATAGGCTTGTATTCTCAAATGCAAAATAATATCCTAGTATTCTCAAGTGCAAATTTATAGCTTAGTATTCTTAAATAAATAAAAAAATAATACCTTAGTATTCCTAAATGCAAAATAATAGCTTTGTATTCCTAAATGCAAAATTATAGCTTAGTATTCTTAAATGCGTAATAATAGCCTAGTATTCCTAAATGCGAAATAATAACTTAGTATTTACGAATGTAAAATAATAACTTAATATTCCTAAATGCAAATAGCCTAGTATTCCTAAATGCAATATAATAGCTTAGTATTCTTAAATGCAAAATAATAGCCTGGTATTCCTAAATGCAATATAATAGCATAGTATTCATAAATGCAAAGTAATAACGTAATGTTACTAAGTGCAAAATAATAACCTAATTTTATTTATTTATTATTATTATTTATTTTTTTTTTTTTTCGTCTACGCCTATAGCGCCGGTAGGCTTGCTTGAGGGGCCTGGATGTTGTTCGGCCCCAGCCCGTCATGGCGCAGGCAAGTGTTTATAGTGCAAAATAATAGAATAGTATTCCAAAATGCAAAATAATAGAATATTATTAATAAATGCAAAATAATAGCTTAGTATTCATGAATGCAAAATAATTGAATAGTATTCCTAAATGCAAAATATTGGCCTGGTTTTACTAAATGCAAAATTATAAGCTAGTGTACAAAGTAAAATTATAATGTGGTTCTCTTCACTACTTCATTGGCTTATTAGCAGGTTATTACAGACTGTAAAGCTCTTTCCACTTGCAATTTATTACAGTTGTAGATACGGTATAACATGCAGAAAAGCTTACACCATACGAATAAAATCCAGTATTCCTCGAAACATATTACCTTGTCCCTCATTGTGGGAAAATGGAACGCAAAGCGCCTTGAGTGTCACAGAGCAAGAGCGAAGCACATGCAGTCCCCCACCGTAGCTATGCTCTGACTGATTGACTGGGGGTTGATGTCTTTAGTGAGGTCTGTTAGCGACAAAAAATGGTGACGCTGGACAAAAGTGCCAAAATTGGTACAGAGGTGGGGATGGACATATTGATCAACATTTTCTCTCGGCCCAGGAAAAAAAAAAGTGATGGATGACCGTTTGGGGGGCCGTTTTCCAAGATGGCCGCCACCAAACCTATGACACATCACTTAATGCCACGTCTTTCCATTCTACCTATTCTTTCTATTCAAACAATTTGATCTATAGCCTTCTATTTCATAAATAGACACTAGATTGATGTTTTCATCAATTGGTATACATTATTACCATATGGCAGGGCGGCCATATTGGATTTTATAACGATTTTGTGTTGAAAATGATCGGTTTGTATAGCAACTGTCAAATATAAACTGAATTGTGTGGTTTTCAGAAGCAAATTAAATTTTAAAAGTAATGTTATTATTTTTTTCAGGCTGGTATATACACTATTGAATTTTATAAATTCAACATGGCTGCTAATACAGCCACCGAACAACAAAGGATAATAACCTTGCCAGTAAACATTCAACAGGTAAGTGTAATACATGTACTATAAGGTTTTGCATGCAGTAGAAGTTACTGGAAAAGTCAAAATGAGAGTGCAACTAATATTCTAGAATATAATATTAAAAACACTCTGCCATGATCCACCTTTTATCTCAGAATTTGGAGACATCCGTCATGGAACAAAGTCTGATCTCCTCAACTACCTGTCTAGTGAGTCACAGCTTCCTTTCTGAGCAGAGGTACAGTCTTTGGCAGGGGCGTAGCCACATTTCCTACATGACTCCAAAATGAGGATACTGTCATATCTCCTACATTTCAGCAGTCATATCTCCTACACCAAAATGGTGCATGCGGCACATCTACACCAATAATGGTGCACACGGTATATCTCCTACACCGAAATGGTACATACAGCATATCTCCTACACATAAAATGGAGTACCCAGCGTTTCTCCTACACCAAAATGGTGTATACAGCATATCTCCTACACAAAAAAACAGTACCCAGCATATTTTTTACACCGAGAATAATATTATTAGGGCAATGAATATTCAACATAATGGACTCAATATATTTTATTTAAAGATATAATTATGACATGCTTAGTTTCATCAAAGGTAAATTATTAAAATGTCTTAATAAATAAAATTATATATATATATATATATATATATATATATATATATATATATATATATATATAAACAGAAATCATTAAAAATGAAATATTTGGCAATTTTATTATAGAGGCACAATTTCATTTATATAAATACCTCTGGCCCGTCTTGAATAATACCCCAACAAGTGGGACATTTTGCTGGGTTGTTTTCATCTGCTGCCCCCAGTAGGGTATCAATACAACTAGTACATGATGCAGCATGTCTGCACGGCAATAGTGCCACTGTCGAACCCACGCACCTATGATTCACCCGCGGGGTTCGAACACAGCCCACCAGTCAGGCCAAGTATATTGTGTAGGAAATACATACAAGCCTACACTACTCTAACCTACACTACTCAATTTGCTGTTCACACATGTAATAAACAGCTTAGTCTAGTAAAGGTGTCTGTATTATTAAGTCTGTAATATTAAAACTGTATATACTCCTGAGCGGAGTTCGAACCCAGCGCACCGTGCACTCAGGCCATGTATGAGACAGACACCACAACAGGACCTTGTGTGGGAAATGTGACGGTATAGATTTTTGTGTGTAGGAAATACGCCGGGTATTGTGTAGGAAATGTGACCGTATTGATTTATGTGTATAGGAAATACGCTGTATATGAGTCAGAAATATGCTGTCTGTAGGAAATACGCCGTTTATGTGTCGGAAATGTGACGGTATAGATTTTTGTGAGTAGGAGATACGCCTTATCCGTGTCGGAGATATGACGGTACCCTATAAAAAGCGAAATTTTGTAGATGTGACTTGTAGGAATTACGCCATATTGCGCTTTCCTGCTTCACACCCGAACACCTTCCGGCCTAATAAAATTTAGTGAGTATGCCACCAATGTGTTTCTCAGAACTATTCAGAGTGAACTGAGGTTCAGTGATCGCTTTGATGTAGTCTGGGATAGGTATCCCTCTGCCAGTCTAAAAGACAGTACAAGGGAGAAACGTGGGTCTGGTAAGCGCATCAAGGTAACTGCCCAAACCAAGGTTCCTACCAAATGGAAAGACTTTCTGCGACACACGACTAACAAAACGGAATTGTTTGATTACTTGTCAAGCAAGTAGACAAAAACAGCTGGCCTGCAGAAAAGGAGGTCTACATCACAGCTGGTGAATCAGTGATCAAGAAGGGTGATGGGTCGGAAATGGAGCAATACTCACACGAGGAAGCTGATACCCGGATGGTATAACACATCAAGCATGCCCTGCAGGAAGGACACACGAGGGTAAAAGTTCGAACTGGTGACACAGATGTGGCAGTTATCCTCATTGGCCTATTCTTCAGTTTGCTGAAGGTCTCGCCCAACCTACGTACAACTGTTTGTCGCCTTTGGTACAGGAAAGGATTTCTTTTACTACAACATTAATGAATGCCCTATGTCAAAAGCTAGGCCCCGAAAAGTATCATGCATTACCAGTTTTCCATGCTTTCACTGGTACATATCACATCATCATTCTTCAGGCGAGGCAAGATTATACCATGGAAAGTTTTGAAATGCTATCCAGAAGGCTTAGAGGCCGTTGCATGTGTCATAGACCACCCCATTGCTGAAACAGACATTACATCTGAAATCTTCAAAACTTTAGAACGCTTCACGATCTTGATGTATGACAAGACAAGTTATCTGACATCAGTAAACGAAGCCTGTCGTGAATTCTTCTGTATGCAAGGCAAAGGAAATCTACAGACCATACCCTCCTCATAGGTAAGGAAGTGTTTATTTAGCTTTTTTTTTTTTTCTTTAAGTATTGGAAACCTCATTTTAATAGTATCCCATTGCAGTAGTTTGAACATTGCAATAAATTACTTATTTTACTTGTCTGCTTGCCTGTCATTTAATCTTCTGCTTGCTTCTTTGCTTTATCATGTAAAGCGCTTAATGTATACAGCAAACACCTGTGCCCGTATCCTCACGAGCTATTAACTTTTACTCTTAAAGTTACTATCAAAGTTAATAGTTTCAATTTATTAAGAGTAAAAGCTATCCTCGTCAACTTTGAATGTAAGTATTAGCAAATCCTGGCTACTATTATCTTCTTCTTTTTCTTTATGGCGGGCTCGTTGCTAAGGACGCCTCCGTGCAAAACGTAAACATCCGACATGAATTAAGTAAATATTTCAAAAGAAAAATAAAGAAAACATGTATAAATGTACAACAAAAACATAATAAATGGCAAACACAAGAAAATATTGAGTTTTGTGGCAGATAGAAGCAGCCTCTTCGTCACTTCGTCACTCCTCAATACCCTTATCTCCCCGCCTGCGTCACAACTTGCTCTGCTGAAATTACCGCACCATAACCACGTCATCTGCCCCAATGAGCACATCTACGGGCCGGAGAACCAGCGTAGAAAAGGAGTAAGTTTAATTGGTCGCCAGATGAAACGGTCTTCTTGCAACAAATTCATGAAAAAATACGTATAATCAGAGGGTGTTATGGGAAGAGTATCACCCCTGAGGATAAGAAGAGAGCGTGGACTGAAGTGGTAGAAGCTGTAACAAGGTTGGTAATCACATATTCATGGTTCAATTAGCTTACAAACTAACCTAACTTAATCAGTTGGGTATTTTTTGCATAATAACACAACCACTGACCTTCCAAACAGAACATACCTTTTCATTCTGTATCTGAATAGTTTCATTATGACCGTTTCTGCCACAACCCCCTCTCCCTCAACAACCTAACATAACTAAACCTAACCATGCCAAATTTGTCCCGTCCTACCGAACACATCCTAATTTAACATGCCAAGTTTGTTGGGGGGGAAGAGGGGGTTGGTATAGATAGTTAAGGCATATTTGCCCTTTTTTTATTCTTTATTTATTTTTATTTGTTTATTATTCTTTTATTGGGGGGGAGGGGATGCTAGACATGCCAGACTATGGACATTTTTACAAGTAATTTATGTCAAAACTATATAGGAATAGGTAGGTTTCGTGAGAATGGTAAAGTAAGATTAAAATAGTATATTTATAGCATTGGTCAAACAGATTATGGTGAAATAATGTTAGACTGGAATGTACTCAAGATAATGAAATTAAGGTTAACGCTTTTATTTTTTTTTGTTACATATTCACATTTTCATGATACAAGTAACTTGCAAACTAATCTAACCTCGTCAAATGGATATTTTTGTATGCAAACACAACCACAGAGTTTCCAAACAGAACATACTTTTTCCTACTGCTCCACGTGAATAGCATCGTCATGACCATTTCTGCTGCAACCCCCACTCCCTCAACAATCTAACATAAATAAACCAACTCCTGCTAAACCTGTCGTACCTAACACGCCCTAACCTAAAATGGTAGGTCCCCAAGTTTGTTAGGGTGGAAAGGGGGTTAGTATAAGAGAGTCAAGTCATATTTACCTGTTATTTTATTTATTCCTTATTTAGATTTTTTTTTTTTGGGGGGTGGGTTGGGCATGCCAGATTCTCAACACTTTTACAAATATTTTATGTTAAGACTATATCGGAATAGGTAGATTTGATAAGAATGGTAAAGTAAGATTAAAATATTATTTTGATAGCATTGGTCAAACAGTTTCTGGTGATATAATGTTAGGTTAGAAGTACTCAAAAGAATGGAATTAAGATTAATGCTTTGAATTTTTTTGTATAACTGTATTGTGTAATATCATCCTACTTAGAAAAGTAGGTAATGAAAAGTAGTGTTTATGGCCATGTTCATAACAACTAAAAAGTTAATGTCTTATGATGCATGTAAATAAAATACCGGTCCTGATTTAGCTTTCCATCACAGCATGTATTAAATGTTATTGGAGAAGGTATGGGAAATAAAAAGCATGCCAT
This sequence comes from Eriocheir sinensis, assembly GCF_024679095.1. Taxonomy (NCBI): domain Eukaryota; kingdom Metazoa; phylum Arthropoda; class Malacostraca; order Decapoda; family Varunidae; genus Eriocheir; species Eriocheir sinensis. The sequence goes on along the minus strand of NW_026111586.1, from coordinate 169,483 downwards.
AGTGAAACGATTAAGAAACTTGCTTCACATTTATACCCTGACAGTGCCTTCCCTGGGAGTGGACCCCGTACGCAGGATGACTGTGAGAGGCGTTGGTACAACGTACAACAAAAATCAAAGCCTCACATTGCCAAGTGCAAGAATGAGCAGCGGCAGACTGGTAATTTTTTTTAGTTGTTATGTCTTTAAATGTAAAACTTACATTAGTTAGTTTTTTTATGTGCTCACAGAATGCAGCTATACTGGCCACAATGCCTTTATTTCAGCTTAAAGTTAATAAGTTCATAGCAGTGAACTGCATATTTGATATAGAATTTTTTTTAATGTTCATCTGTCAGTGACTATCAATCTATCTAAATACCTTGGCTATCTTCCCCCAATGAAGGGTGGTAGCCAAGACAGGCACACTCACACATTCACACTCATGTACACCTCTCTCTCAGCTGCACAGCCCTGAGGAGTAAAAGGTCCTCACTGTATGGGGGATTAGCTGCACAGTTCAGACAGGGATCTTCCACACCAAGGCCTCACAGCATACACTGGTTTACCCCTGCCCCTTCATAACAATGACATTTCCCCCAGCACCTGAGTGCCCCGCACGTGTGGCACCACAGATACGCAGGCGCCTACCTAACTATGGCATTAACTGTGGTAGATAAACTGGTGTGACATCATAGGCTGCTCGTCTCATGTATTTGAAGGGGTACCAGAGCCATTCAGCATTGACACAGCTGATGATGTGTTAGGGATAAGACAGCAGCAACAGCAGCATCAGTGAAATATTGACTGGCCTGTATGTTTTTGGCAAAAACTTTTATATTCTCATTAAAACAATTTATTAATCACTCTTAAATTCATATTCTTTGTAGATACACACTTAATCAGTCAATTATTTTACAACCAATAACAAATAGTGGAATATTTCTGTTAATAAATAATATTTCACCTTTAAGACCCTTTTTCTTCAACTACGTACCTATTTAACCCATCTGCTACGATTGGCATGGATTTGGCTTTCACTGGTAGCCTGGTAACATAATGGTCCCAGGTCTTTCTCTGCCTCTGCGGTGGATAGTGGAGTATTTCCCATGTGGTATTGGTATGCTGGATATCCCCTCCCAAAGTGTAGGACTACATTTTCTTCACTGAATTGTAACAGCCACTTTTTATTCCATTTCTGTAGTTTGGTGATGTTTTCTTGTAGGAAATCCGCAATTAAGGGGTTAAGTTACATGCATTGATCATAACTAATATATGACGCTTTTTTCACCCTGCTGCTGTATTGCTAGAGACCATCCCAGCTAGCACATTGTTCATTACTTGTGGAAAAGATACCATCAGCTGCTCCGGCAACAGCCACTGCTTCAACATCTGCTGGCCCTATGACACCAGCCACTGCTTCAACATCTGCTGGCCCTATGACACCAGCCACTGCTTCATCGTCTGCTGGCCCAATGACACCTGCCACTGCAAGTTACCACCTACTTCATCGGAGTTGAGATGCCTTTCATAGGGCAGCAGTATAATTGTTTGATGCTGGGGCTGAATATTACTGCCTCAAGGCTATGATTTTGTCCTTTTTTTTTTTTTATTACTGAGGAGGTTAGGGTGGAAGGGGTGAAAAATAATCTCTGCTGTTTTTCGACAGAAATGGTTAGCAAATTCATTCAAAGCACAAAATTTACCAGAAAAAAAAATTGTGTGCCATTGTGAGTGGGTTCACATGAGATTGGGCTCCAATACGCCTCCGTGGTCTAGTGGTCAGCATGCCTGGCTTCTACGCGGGCCCGGGTTCGAATCCCGGCCCGGGCAATCGGCGTGCAGCTCACCCAGCTGATCATCCTCCCTCTCGGACTGGTCGATAAATGACTACCTGGGGAAACCTGGGGAAACTGTGGTAACCCGGATGTCACACTGGCCCTGTGTCCCGGGGTAATGGGCTCCCACCACAGGCTCAAGGGCCAATGTTACGGAGATGAGCACCGAGGCCACGCGCTGCTGCAGCGTATGCCCCAACTTTACCTTTTCCTTTATTGGCTCGACTGACATACATGGCTTTGTATGTCGGTCACTGGTTCAATCCCCACAACCAACACTTTCTAACTTGGATTTTTCTGAGTTCCCTAGAGCCTAGATTAATTTATCGGTGTTAAATGAGGAGATTTGCACCGGCACCCAGTCGTGTGTGTTACAAGATACGGTGTAACACTCAGGGGCGACATTTTGACTACAAAAGTGGGAGCGACAAAAGGGCAGACAGATATATATATATATATATATATATATATATATATATATATATATATATATATATATATATATATATATATATATATATATATATATATATTGGGTAGGCGGTGGCCGAAGTGATAGCGTACTGGACCCACATTCGCCGCGTGATGGACGACGCGGGTTCGAATCCTCACGCTACCACTCGGATTTTTCAGTCACCGCCGAGTGGCTTAAAACTACCCACATGCTGTCCTGAAGACCACCCATAAACCTGGATTGTAGAGGAAGCCGTCCAGCCGAATCAGGAACGAGTTCCGAAGGGCAGCATGAGCCAATGCAAGATGGCTCCACTATAAACACTCGCCTGCGCCAGAACGGGCTGGGCCGACCATCAGGCCCCACCTGGAAGAAGCCTTGGGCCGACCATCAGGCCCCACCGGGAAGATGCCTACCGGCGCAATAGGCAACAACGTAAAAAAAAAAAAAAAAAAAAAAATATATATATATATATATATATATATATATATATATATATATATATATATATATATATATATATATATATATATATATATATATATATATATATATATATATATAACACCTTTAGGCACCGGTCATATTTGCATTTTATGTAGTCTGTGATGCAGGCAGGATATTCATTAGCACCTAATTAGACTCATGCTGCTCTCCAGTGCTCTCTGATGCACTCACAATCAAAGATGTAGTATACCTATATGGTAGCATTGAGTAATCTTAGGTCACTTGGTAAAGTGTTCACCTAAGTCCGACCCAAGCTGACAACATAAACCTAAGCGTGTTTGCAAGCTGAGTGCTTAGAATATTGGCATAATAATAAAAGATGCTGAAAACTGGATTCCACTACTTTATTTAATATATGAGTAATTATATACTGAATTTGTAATGGAGCCAAGATAAAAAGCTATGTTTTTCAGTGGTCATACCATGATCTCATGAAAATAAATAGGTTGACATATATAATTAATTACTACGTATTTTGTTATGACGACTATTGCACATTAATACCATAGCTTTGAATCCAATGATGAATATCTTCAAGCAAGACACAAATAGCAACAGATTGGTCACCAATTCACTCAGTAAACACAATACTCCAGAAAAGTATACACTGAATTCACAATAAAGTTGTTTTTCCACTTGGAACTTTGTAAACAGAAACCAAGTAACCTCGTTTTACTTCACACATAAGTCATGATGTTCGCGATGTGGTCACCTCGACCTTTCGTTCCTCCTCCCTCACACTAGCAGACGCCACTAACAAGCTTTCTTACCACCATTATCTCAATACGAATAACCGGCAGGAGTAATTTGTTTTCTAACTTGATTTTAAAGCAACAATAATTATAAATCATATTTTAAATTACATTTTAATGCAACTTTAATGTCATCTTTTTCATTTGCATGTGTGTACCTTTCTGCTACAAATAAAAGTTTTTTTTATCTTGTTTTGTTTTCCTTAACTCAAATATTTCACATTTTAATCAAACACTAATTGTATGTTCAAGCTATGTAAGTTTTTTATTTTTCTGTTCACATAAACTGCTTCGTTTTCCTTTGGTGCCATTATTTTCACATGGGTGCAGTCTATCACTCCCACAACACCGGCAAGTTGGTAAAATTCTGCTTGGTTTTCACGGATCTCCACCCTATCAAGGGGAGACTGGATAAACCTCCCGACTACCTACGGGTCACTGAGGGCGGCCAGAGTTTCCGCAATCACCCTGCTTACACTACTCTGGCTTACCACAAAATCATCAATTGAACACTGCAGCATTTTTCCTGTAGCCAAGTATCTTTAAGTCAAAATCACTTTCAGGGCGTGGCTTAGTGATAGGAAGCAGAGAGTGCAAATCAAAGGTAAAAAATCTGAATGGGGCAGCGTTACGAGTGGCGTCCCACAAGGGTCAGTGCTGGGTCTTCTGCTCTTTATTATTTACATCATTGACTTGGACACAGGAATTAGTAGTTATGTCAGTAAGTTCGCAGATGATACCAAGATCGGTAGAGTAATCCAATCAGACAGCGACGCTACCGTTCTCCAGGATGAGCTTGACAGACTATATGAGTGGGCGGGGAAGTGGCAGATGGAATTCAATGTCGGGAAGTGTAGCATTTTGAGTGTAGGTAGGAATAACCCCTTAAACAATTACTCCTTAAATGACACTCCTCTAAGCAGGTCTGGGCGAGAGAGAGACTTAGGAGTCCTAGTGAGCGCTGATCTCCGTCCTAGGGCTCAATGCATTCAGGCTAAAAATCGGGCAAACAGAGTACTAGGTTTCATCTCAAGGAGCGTGAGCAATAGGAGCGCTGAAGTCATCCTCAAACTTTACTTAGCACTAGTTAGACCTCATCTCGATTATGCAGTTCAGTTCTGGTCCCCCTATTATAGAATGAATATCAAGATGTTAGAATCTGTACAGAGGAGGATGACAAAGATGATTCAGGGGGTGAGAAACTTGCCTTATGAAGACGGGCTGAAGCAGTTAAATCTACACTCTCTAGAAAGGCGAAGGTTGCGAGGAGACTTGATCGAAGTCTATAAATGGATGAAGGGATTTAATAAAGGGGATGTCAATAAAATTTTGAGAGTGAAAGAGCCAGGTAGGACGCGTGGCAATGGTTTTAAGTTAGACAAATTCAGATTCAGCAAAGACATAGGCAAGAATTGGTTCACCAATAGAGTGGTAGACGAATGGAACAGGCTTGCGAGCCATGTTGTGGGTGCCAATACCGTAGATACATTCAAGAAGAGGTTAGATAAAGCCATGGATGGTGAGGTAAGGTGGGGTTGAGTGTACAGGAGCTGTCTTGTATAAGCCAACTGGCCTCTTGCAGACTTCTTACGTTCTTATGTTCTTATGTAACCCAGGGTGAGGGAATGCTTCCTTTGAACTGGATCTTGTAGCTCTCTTCTCACCAAATCAGTCACATATTCCATTCCTGCACGGTCTAATATCTATCTCTTGACAAGTTCACCATCGTTATACAGTTCCAAAGAGTCCTATCGAACTCTAAATTGCGGAGGCGGGCTGGGCGAGGAAGTCCGGTGGCCATGTTGATATGCGTCTGGGTCTGGGATTCACTATTAACATTACTATTAAGTGTTTAGAAGTCCTCGCCAGCACTCCCAAGTTAATACCGAAGTTAATAGTAGGTATTAGGCTAATAGTTGATGAGGATACACCTTGAGAGTGAAGTTAATACCAAAGTCGAAAGTTAATACCAAGTTTAGTATTAATAGTTGACGAGGATACGGGCCCTAGTTCTGCAGTCTGCAGGCACGACCAAATATACCTTTATGGACAACAAAACCAATTGCTGCAGAAGCCTGCAATTAACTTATTCGCTGCAATTGCAAATCTAAAGAAGGATGTACAAGGTGCCGCAGTGATACACTGCAGCTGCCATGCACTGAACTGTGCCAGTGCAAATGTAACAAGTAGCAGGACTGTGATATAAAAGAACACATTGAATATTATTGAACTATACTTCTAAGCTATACTGTATGAAATTTACTTTGAACCGAAAACAAAACTACATCATTGATCTATGTAAAGAAGTAACATAGACAATAAATAATGATAAAACAGTACTTATCTTCTTAAACTTTCATTTAACAGGTAACTGGACCTTCCAATTGGATTCCTCATTAACAAAAACCCTATCTTACATGTATTACACTTTCAGATCAGATGATAACAAGTGAAGCCATGATTTCATATGTTGTATTTCATATGTTGGATTTGTAGAGGAGAGATATATCGTGTAAAAGTTCTACAGGGTTTAAGAAACTATTATTAGATCAGCTAGTGACATTAAATTCATTTACATGCCCACCATAATAGTAATCATCCATGATGCAATGAGCTGATCGACTATTTGGACGCAAGTTAAAAATAGCCGGCAAACCAGCACTAACGAATCAGGCGACTTCATCTCATTATGATCGTCACCACGCTGGTAGTCGCTGATACCATGAATACAATGGGAATGAAGGCGGATCGAGGCGATGGTAATGCCTGCTTCCAGGATGGTAGGGCCTTTGGTTAGGCCACGACGACTATGAAAGCGGCCCAAAGTAATATACCACAAAATTTTACAATAAATGAGTTAATGAATGACATTGTGCACACTAGCCTAGCACTTTGTAATAGTAAGAAATATAGGGATAACATGCCTTGCCTCAACAAATCTTGAAACTATCAAGTTGCCGCATCAGTCACCAGATATTGTCCGTTTACGTGCAGTTCCGACTTAGTTATGTTATATATGTCGTTTCAGATTGATGTATAAGAGTTGAAAAGGCACATATTTATCAATAAAGATAGTATTGCATCAGGTTCTATCGGTGCAAGCTGTTACATTAACTAAAGAAGGGTTTTGGTAGGAATACGAACTCAGTTTCATGCACGTTAGAACAAGTTAAGATTTGGCCAAGGAACGTACAGTAGAGTCCGCGAGTCCCTCCCTGAAGATTATCCCCGCCATCTTTAGTGACACGACAATAGTCCAATTCTTCTCGAGGTGTCTCATAGTCTAGCAATCACTAACTATTTTTTCACAAATGATACGCACACCGATAATCAGAAAATCAACAAAACCCAGTGTGTACCTTCACACACCTCCAGTAATGTCCGACAACGACCTGGCAGTTGAGAACCTTTTTGTGTGAGAACGGATAAAGACACGCCAAGCAACACTGTCTTTCATGTGACAGAGCAAGACATTGTTACATTTTCGTGGCATTCGTGCGCAAAATTCCTTTCTATATTCCTCACAATAAGGGAAAGAGAGATTGCCACCGAGGATCCATGTGTGACAATAACAACGTGCACAACCACGCCACGACCAATCTTCACAAGTACCACGACAACTTACCACACTGATACCTCGCTAAGCAGTACTACCCCTCAGCCTTCACAAGAATCAACACAATTCACTGAATCCTCTGCGACAACAGAGCAGAGACAGTCCACTTCACAAGGTCCGGGATCAACTTCACCGAGGCCAACAACAGAGTCTACTGATGTTACGACTATTGTCACTGTGACGACTGTTCCAGGGGGAGAAAGTTCCACGGAAGGCACAGAAGAAAGCACCATGCCGGGGACAAGTACAAATACGGAGACAGAAACAGAAAAGTCAACTACAAAGATTCCAGCTTCCACAACGTCTGAAGTAACAACAGAATCGATAGAGGTATCTGAGACCACTAGCGGAACTCAAACAACGGAAAAACAATCGAGTGAAGAAACGACTGACTACGAGCTTCCATTTCTGTGTGCTGCGTCAGGATCTTGAATTGGTGGCCTCTTCTGGTGGGGACAGTGTGAAAACATCAGAAGGTTGAATAGAGCACAGACCATGGAATAATTCGTAGCAGTAGATCATGTCTTGTCTTACCATTCTACCTTTGACTGAAAAAAGGTTAAGCCTGGCCAGTCTGTCAGCATACGAGTGACCATTTAGCCCACCCATCAACCTGTTTAGTCCACCTATTCCACTGATTCCAACAATTTCAGATCTCCCTCAAAACCTAACCTAACCTAACCCAAGAAACATGACCTCCGCAGCTTCCGGGTTAAAAGTGGCTATTGGGGCAGTTACCACACCCTCATTGTCATTACCATTGTAATCAGGGTTGTGTGGGCTGCCGGGTGCTCTCCAGTTAGGGCGATTAGGCGAGGTGTGGCACTGTTACGTAAGACAAGAAAGCGCTGAAGGCTCACTTATTCACTAAATCCTACGACTTAACAAATATGAGGATTGAGGACAACTTTAGGTGCTAATATTATACTGTTATAATGTTAGCGGCCCTGTGGAGCGTTGCTACGGCGGCGGACCGGGGCCTGAAACCTCATCAACGGTAAACGGTAAACTTGCAGTCGAGCTTCAAGGGTTCATGGCGCGGGTTCATGGCAGCGCTGACGTGCTTACCTAGCGAAGACAGAGTCGGACTGGGGTGCTGAAGGAGGCCGTGGCATCTAGTGGGTGGTGGGGGCCCGGGCCCATATAAGCTAAAATATCAAATATTTTATGAACAGCAGGGGGTACGCGTGAAAGACCCAACTTATCTTCACCCGGCTGGGGAATTGAACCCCGGTCCTTCTGGTTGTGAGGCAGACGCTCTACCCACTGAGCTATCGGGCCGTGGGTTGTGGGCATTTTCAGGGTTAGTTTTGTGCCCTTGGTGGTGTGTGTGTGTGTATGCATCACAGCCTAGCATGAATTATGTTTAAGTGATCTCATACGAGCAAGCATATTAACCCAGCAGCAGCGACGGGCCAAATTTGTGCCATGATATAAACCCCAAAAAATAGATGATGCATAAACTGATCACAAATGCTTTGATATATATAATGAAATGGTTTGTGAGTGGTGATTTTTTCTCATTTTTCTCGCTAAGAAACATGATCCCCGCCGATGATCTATTCACCTGTCTTGCAGCAGCAGCTTTGAGGCGGGATGCAGCATGTGACCTCGAGCACCAGACCTTTGACCTCTATTCAGGAGCATAAGTAGCAGGCTTTTTTTTTTTTATGTCCTTGAACTGTCTCCGCTGTAAAAAAAAAAAAAAAAAAAAAAAAACTGACTCATTGCCGTCCTGGGGTGAACAGACTGATCCAGGTGAACGTATTACTCGGGTAACCTACTCACTTTGCCGTGTGTGTTGCCGGCGAGAAAATGAGTCATCCTCACTCTGCTCCGAGTCTATTATGGAACATTACCTCTCTCTCTCTCGGTTCACATTTCAACCGCCACACACATTTGAACAGGCTTTCCTAGGAGTTGTGGGCGTTTCCAGGGGTAGTTTTGTGACCCGGATGGTTGTTTGACCCTTCCTCTGTACCATGAACCTAAGGGAACACACATTTGACCAGGCTTTCTTAGGAGCTGTGGGCATTTCCCGTGTTAGGTGTGTGACCCTGGTGGTAGTGTGACACTTCCTCTGTACCGTGAACCTAAGGAAACACACACTAGAACTCAACCCACCTCCGTTTTGGCCCTGGGAGGTGGTTGGTGTGAGGGTCAGAACCAGGCTCACCAGCAGGGACTTGGCACGACACACACTATAACTTGTGACTATAATTCAGTGTCTAACTGCTGCTGCTGTCATAGCTTTGGTGTGTAACAGATATGTTTTTTCTTTGTGTATGGGGAAGGGTTGGTAATGGGACTGGTGGATAGGGGAAGGATTGGTAATGGGACTGGTGGATAGGGGAAGGATTGGTAATGGGACTGGTGGAGAGACGAAGGATTGGTAATGGGACTGGTGGATAGGGGAAGGGTTGGTAATGGGACTGGTGGATGGGGGAAGGATTGGTAATGGGACTGGTGGATAGGGGAAGGATTGGTAATGGGACTGGTGGATAGAAGAAGGATTGGTAATGGGACTGGTGGATAGAGGAAGGGTTGGTAATGGGACAGGTGGATAGGGGAAGGATTGGTAATGGGACAGGTGGATAGGGGAAGGATTGGTAATGGGACTGGTGGATAGGGGAAGGATTGGTAATGCGACTGGTGAATAGGGGAAGGGTTGGTAATGGGACTGGTGGATAGGGGAAGGATTGGTAATGGGGCAGGTGGATAGGGGAAGAATTGGTAATGGGACTGGTGGATAGGGGAAGGGTTGGTAATGGGACTGGTGGATAGGGAAGGATTGGTAATGGGTCAGGTGGATAGGGAAGGATTTGTAATGGGACTGGTGGATAGGGGAAGGTTTGTTAATGGGACTGGTGGATAGGGGAAGGATTGGTAATGGGACTGGTTGATAGGGGAAGGGTTGGTAATGGGACTGGATGATAGGGGAAGGGTTGGTAATGGGACTGGTGGATAGGGGAAGGATTGGTAATGGGACCGGTGGATAGGGGAAGGGTTGGTAATGGGACTGGTGGATAGAGGAAGGATTGGTAATGGGACTGGTGGATAGTGGAAGGGTTGGTAATGGGACAGGTGGATAGGGGAAGGATTGGTAATGGGACTGGTGGATAGGGGAAGGATTGGTAAGGGGACTGGTGGATAGGGGAAGGATTGGTAATGGGACAGGTGGATAGGGGAAGGATTGGTAATGGGACTGGTGGATAAGGGAAGGGTTGGTAATGGGACAGGTGGATAGGGGAATGATTGGTAATGGGACTGGTGTATAGTGGAAGGGTTGGTAATGGGACTGGTGGATAGGGGAAGGACTGGTAATGGGACTGGTGGATAGGGGAAGGATTGGTAATGGGACTGGTGGATAGGGGAAGGGTTGGTAACGGGACTGGTGGATAGGGGAAGGATTGGTAATGGGACTAGTAGATAGGGGAAGGGTTGGTAATGGGACAGGTGGATAGGGGAAGAATTGATAATGGGACTGGTGGATAGGGGAAGGGTTGGTAATGGGACTGGTGGATAGGGGAAGGATTGGTAATGGGACAGGTGGATAGGGGAAGGATTGGTAATAGGACTGGTGTATGGGGGAAGGGTTGGTAATGGGACTGGTGGATAGGGGAAGGGTTGGTAATGGGACTGGTGGATAGGGGAAGGATTGGTAATGGGACTGGTGGATAGGGGAAGGGTTGGTAATGGGACTGGTGGATAGGGGAAGAATTGGTAATGGAACTGGTGGATAGCGGAAGGATTGGTAATGGGACTGGTGGATAGGGGAAGGGTTGGTAATGGGACTGGTGGATAGGGGAAGGATTGGTAATGGGAGTGGTGGATAGGGGAAGGGTTGGTAATGGGTTTGGTGGATAGGGGAAGGGATGGTAATGGGACTGGTGGATAGGGGAAGGATTGGTAATGGGACTGGTGGATAGGGGAAGGGTTGGTAATGGGACTTGTGGATAGGGGAAGGGTTGGTAATGGGACTGGTGGATAGCGGAAGGATTGGTAATGGGACTGGTGGATAAGGGAAGGGTTGGTAATGGGACTGGTGGATAGGGGAAGGGTTGGTAATGGGACTGGTGGATAGGGGAAGGATTGGTAATGGGACTGGTGGATAGGGGAAGGATTGGTAATGGGACTGGTGGATAGGGGAAGGGTTGGTAATGGGACTGGTGGATAGGGGAAGGGTTGGTAATGGGACTGGTGGATAGGGGAAGGATTGGTAATGGGACTTGTGGATAGGAGAAGGGTTGGTAATAGGACTGGTGGATAGGGGAAGGGTTGGTAATGGGACTGGTGGATAGGGGAAGGATTGGTAATGGGACTGGTGGATAGCGGAAGGGTTGGTAATGGGACAGGTGAATAGGGGAAGGGTTGGTAATGGGACTGGTGGATAGCGGAAGGATTGGTAATGGGACTGGTGGATAGGGAAAGGGTTGGTAATGGGACTGGTGGATAGGGAAAGGGTTGGTAATGGGACTGGTGGATAGGGAAAGGACTGGTAATGGGACTGGTGGATAGGGGAAGGATTGGTAATGGGAATGGTGGATAGGGGTCGGTTTGTTTATGGGACTGGTGGATATTGGAAGGTTTGGTAATGGGACTGGTGGATAGGGGAAGGGTTTGTAATGGGACTGGTGGATAGGGGAAGGGTTGGTAATGGGACTGGTGGATAGGGGAAGGATTGGTAATGGGACTGGTGGATAGGGGAAGGGTTGGTAATGGGACTGGTGGATAGGGGAAGGGTTAGTAATGGGACTGGTGGATAGAAGAATGGATGGAAATGGGACTGGTGGATAGGGGAAGAATTGGTAATGAGACTGGTGGATAGGGGAAGGGTAGGTACTTGGGCTGGGGGATAGGGGAAGGTTTGGTTATGGGACTGGTGGATATGTCAAGGCTTGGTAATGGGAGTGGGGGATAGGGTAAGGTTTGGTAATGTGACTGGTGGAGTGGGGAAGGGTTGGTAATGGGACTGGTGGATAGGGGAAGGATTGGTAATGGGACTGGTGGATAGGGGAAGGGTTGGAAATGGGACAGGTGGATAGGGGAAGGGTTGGTAATGGGACTGGCGGACAGGGGAAGGATTTATAATGGGACTGGTGGATACGGGAAGGGTTGGTAATGGGACTAGTGGATAGGGGAAGGGTTGGTAATGGGACTGGTGGATAGGGGAAGGACTGGTAATGGGACTGGTGGATAGGGGAAGGATTGGTAATGGGACTGGTGGATAGGGGAAGAGTTGGTAATGGGACTGGTGGATAGGGGAGGGGTTGGTAATGGGACTGGTGGATAGGGGAATGATTGGTAATGGGACTGGTGGATAGGGGAAGGATTGGTAATGGGACTGGTGGATAGGGGAAGAGTTGGTATTGGGACTGGTGGATAGGGGAAGGGTTGGTAATGGGACTGGTGGATAGGGAAAGGGTTGGTAATGGGACAGGTGGATAGGGGAAGAATTGGTAATGGGACTGGTGGATAGGGGAAGGGTTGGTAATGGGACTGGTGGATAGGGGAAGGATTGGTAATGGGACTGGTGGATAGGGGAAGGATTGGTAATGGGACTGGTGGATAGGGGAAGGGCTGGTAATGGGACTGGTGGATAGGGGAAGGGTTGGTAATGGGACTGGTGGATAGGGGAAGCATTGGTAATGGGACTGGTGGATAGGGTAAGGGTTGGTAATGGGACTGGTGGATAGGGGAAGGGTTGGTAATGGGACTGGTGGATAGGGGAAGGATTGGTAATGGGACTGGTAGATAGGGGAAGGGTTGGTAATGGGACTGGTGGATAGGGGAAGGGTTGGTAATGGGACTGGTGGATAGGGGAAGGGTTGGTAATGGGACTGGTGGATAGGGGACGGATTGGTAATGGGACTGGTGGATAGGGGAAGGGTTGGTAATGGGACTGGTGGATAGGGGAAGGGTTGGTAATGGGACTGGTGGATAGGGGAAGGATTGGTAATGGGACTGGTGGATAGGGGAAGGGTTGGTAATGGGACTAGTGGATAGGGGAAGGGTTTGTAATGGGACTGGTGGATAGGGTAAGGATTGGTAATGGGACTGGTGGATAGGGGAAGGGTTGGTAATGGGACAGGTGGATAGGGGAAGGATTGGTAATGGGACTGGTTAATAGGGGAAGGGTTGGTAATGGGACTGGTGGATAGGGGAATGATTGGTAATGGGACTGGTGGATAGGGGAAGGATTGGTAATGGGACTGGTGGATAGGGGAAGGATTGGTAATGGGACTGGTGGATAGAGGAAGAATTGGTAATGGGACTGGTGGATAGGGGAAGGGTTGGTAATGGGACTGGTGGATTGGGGAAGGATTGGTAATGGGACTGGTGGATAGGGGAAGGATTGGTAAAGGACTGGTGAATAGGGGAAGGATTTGTAATGGGACTGGTGTATAGGGGAAGGGTTGATAATGGGACAGGTGGATAGGGGAAGGATTGGTAATGGGACAGGTGTATAGGGGAAGGATTGGTAATGGGACTGGTGGATAGGGGAAGGATTGGTAATGGGACAGGTGGATAGGGGAAGGATTGGTAATGGGACTGGTGGATAGGGGAAGGATTGGTAATGAGACTGGTTGATAGGGAAGTATTGTTAATGGGAAAGGTGGATATGGGAAGGATTGGTAATGGGACTGGTGGATAGGGGAAGGGTTGGTAATGGGACAGGTGGATAGGTGAATGATTGGTAATGGGACAGGTGGATAGGGAAGGGTTGGTAATGGGACTGGTGGATAGGGAAGGACTGGTAATGGGACTGGTGGATAGGGGAAGGATTGGTAATGGGACTGGTGGATAGAGGAAGGATTGGTAATGGGACTGGTGGATAGGGGAAGGATTGGTAATGGGACTGGTGGATAGGGTAAGGGTTGGTAATGGGACTGGTGGATAGGGGAAGGATTGATAATGGGACTGGTGGATAGGGGAAGGGTTGGTAATGGGACTGGTGGATAGGGGAAGGATTGGTAATGGGACAGGTGGATAGGGGAAGGATTGGTAATGGGACTGGTGGATAGGGGAAGGATTGGTAATGGGACTGGTGGATAGGGGAAGGGTTGGTAATGGGACTGGTGGATAGGAAGGATTGGTAATGGGACTGGTGTATAGGGGAAGGCTTGGTAATGGGACTGGTGGATAGGGGAAGGATTGGTAATGGGACTGGTGGATAGGGGAAGGATTGGTAATGGGACTGGTGGATAGGGGAAGGGTTGGTAATGGGACTAGTGGATATGGAAAGGATTGGTAATGGGACTGGTGGATAGGAGAAGGGTTGGTAAAGGGACTGGTGGAGAGGGGAAGGATTGGTAATGGGACTCGTGGATAGGGGAAGGATTGGTAATGGGACTGGTGGATGGGGAAGGGTTGGTAATGGGACTTGTGGATAGGGAAGGTTGGTAATGGGACTGGTGGATAGGGAAGGATTGGTAATGGGACTGGTGGATAGGGAAGGGTTGGTAATGGGACTGGTGGATAGGGAAGGGTTGGTAATGGGACTGGTGGATAGGGAAGGATTGGTAATGGGACTGGTGGATAGGGAAGGATTGGTAATGGGACTGGTGGATAGGGAAGGGTTGGTAATGGGACTGGTGGATAAGGGATGGTTGGTAATGGGACTGGTGGATAGCGGAAGGATTGGTAATGGGACTTGTGGATAGGGGAAGGGTTGGTAATGGGACTGGTGGATAGGGGAAGGGTTGGTAATGGGACTGGTGGATAGGGGAAGGATTGGTAATGGGACTGGTGGATAGGGGAAGGGTTGGTAATGGGACTGGTGGATAGTGGAAGGGTTGGTAATGTGACTGGTGAATAGCGGAAGGATTGGTAATGGGACTGGTGGATAGGTGAAGGGTTGGTAATGGGACTGGTGGATAGGGGAAGGGTTGGTAATGGGCCTGTGGATAGGGGAAGGATTGGTAATGGGACTGGTGGATAGGGGAAGGGTTGGTAATGGGACTGGTGGATAGGGAAGGATTGGTAATGGGACTGGTGGATAGGGAAGGGTTGGTAATGGGACTGGTGGATAGGGAAGGGTTGGTAATGGGACTGGTGGATAGGGAAGGATTGGTAATGGGACTGGTGGATAGGGAAGGATTGGTAATGGGACTGGTGGATAGGGAAGGGTTGGTAATGGGACTGGTGGATGGGGAAGGGTTGGTAATGGGACTGGTGGATAGGGAAGGATTGGTAATGGGACTGGTGGATAGGGAAGGTTGGTAATGGGACTGGTGGATGGGGAAGGGTTGGTAATGGGACTGGTGGATAGGGAAGGATTGGTAATGGGACTGGTGGATAGGGAAGGTTGGTAATGGGACTGGTGGATGGGGAAGGGTTGGTAATGGGACTGGTGGATGGGGAAGGATTGGTAATGGGACTGGTGGATAGGGAAGGGTTGGTAATGGGACTGGTGGATAGGGAAGGGTTGGTAATGGGACTGGTGGATAGGGAAGGATTGGTAATGGGACTGGTGGATAGGGAAGGGTTGGTAATGGGACTGGTGGATAGGGAAGGGTTGGTAATGGGACTGGTGGATAGGGATTGGTAATGGGACTGGTGGATAGGGAAGGGTTGGTAATGGGACTGGTGGATAGGGAAGGGTTGGTAATGGGACTGGTGGATGGGGAAGGACTGGTAATGGGACTGGTGGATAGGGAAGGATTGGTAATGGGACTGGTGGATAGGGAAGGGTTGGTAATGGGACTGGTGGATAGGGAAGGTTGGTAATGGGACTGGTGGATAGGGAAGGTTGGTAATGGGACTGGTGGATAGGGAAGGATTGGTAATGGGACTGGTGGATGGGGAAGGTTGGTAATGGGACTGGTGGATAGGGAAGGTTGGTAATGGGACTGGTGGATAGGGAAGGGTTGGTAATGGGACTGGTGGATAGGGGAAGGATTGGTAATGGGACTGGTGGAGAGGGGAAGGGTTGGTAATGGGACTGGTGGATAGGGGAAGGGTTGGTAATTGGACTGGTGGATAGGGGAGGGATTGGTAATGGGACTGGTGGAATGGGGAAGGATTGGTAATGGGACTGGTGGATAGGGGAAGGTTTGGTAATGGGACTGGTGGATAGGGGAAGGGTTGGTAATGGGACTGGTGGATAGGGGAAGGGGTGGAAATGGGACTGGTGGATAGGGGAAGGGTTGGTAATGGGAGTGGTGGATAGGGAAGGATTGGTAATGGGACTGGTGGATGGGGAAGGGTTGGTAATGGGACTGGTGGATAGGGAAGGATTGGTAATGGGACTGGTGGATAGGGAAGGGTTGGTAATGGGACTGGTGGATGGGGAAGGGTTGGTAATGGGACTGGTGGATAGGGGAAGGTTGGTAATGGGACTGGTGGATAGGGAAGGATTGGTAATGGGACTGGTGGATAGGGAAGGATTAATGGGACTGGTGGATAGGGAAGGGTTGGTAATGGGACTGGTGGATGAGGGAAGGGTTGGTAATGGGACTGGTGGATAGGGAAGGTTTGGTAATGGTACAGGTGGATAGGGGAAGGATTGGTAATGGGACTGGTGGATAGGGGAAGGATTGGTAATGGGACTGGTGGATGGGGGAAGGGTTGGTAATGGGACTGGTGGATGGGGAAGGATTGGTAATGGGACTGGTGGATGGGGAAGGATTGGTAATGGGACTGGTGGATGGGGAAGGATTGGTAATGGGACTGGTGGATGGGGAAGGATTGGTAATGGGACTGGTGGATAGGGAAGGGTTGGTAATGGGACTGGTGGATGGGGAAGGATTGGTAATGGGACTGGTGGATGGGGAAGGATTGGTAATGGGACTGGTGGATAGGGAAGGTTGGTAATGGGACTGGTGGATAGGGAAGGATTGGTAATGGGACTGGTGGATAGGGAAGGATTGGTAATGGGACTGGTGGATAGGGAAGGATTGGTAATGGGACTGGTGGATAGGGAAGGATTGGTAATGGGACTGGTGGATAGGGAAGGATTGGTAATGGGACTGGTGGATGGGGAAGGTTGGTGATGGGACAGGTGGATAGGGGAAGGATTGGTAATGGGACTGGTGGATGGGGAAGGGTTGGTAATGGGACTGGTGGATAGGGAAGGATTGGTAATGGGACTGGTGGATAGGGAAGGGTTGGTAATGGGACTGGTGGATAGGGAAGGATTGGTAATGGGACTGGTGGATAGGGAAGGATTGGTAATGGGACTGGTGGATAGGGAAGGATTGGTAATGGGACTGGTGGATGGGGAAGGGTTGGTAATGGGACTGGTGGATGGGGAAGGATTGGTAATGGGACTGGTGGATAGGGAAGGGTTGGTAATGGGACTGGTGGATGGGGAAGGATTGGTAATGGGACTGGTGGATAGGGAAGGGTTGGTAATGGGACTGGTGGATAGGGAAGGTTTGGTTATGGGACTGGTGGATAGGGGAAGGATTGGTAATGGGACTGGTGGATAGGGAAGGGTTGGTAATGGGACTGGTGGATAGGGAAGGATTGGTAATGGGACTGGTGGATAGGGAAGGGTTGGTAATGGGACTGGTGGATGGGGAAGGATTGGTAATGGGACTGGTGGATGGGGAAGGGTTGGTAATGGGACTGGTGGATGGGGAAGGATTGGTAATGGGACTGGTGGATAGGGAAGGATTGGTAATGGGACTGGTGGATAGGGAAGGTTGGTAATGGGACTGGTGGATAGGGAAGGATTGGTAATGGGACTGGTGGATGGGGAAGGGTTGGTAATGGGACTGGTGGATAGGGAAGGGATTGGTAATGGGACTGGTGGATGGGGAAGGATTGGTAATGGGACTGGTGGATAGGGAAGGATTGGTAATGGGACTGGTGGATAGGAAGGGTTGGTAATGGGACTGGTGGATAGGGAAGGATTGGTAATGGGACTGGTGGATAGGGAAGGATTGGTAATGGGACTGGTGGATAGGGGAAGGTTGGTAATGGGACTGGTGGATAGGGAAGGTTGGTAATGGGACTGGTGGATAGGGAAGGATTGGTAATGGGACTGGTGGATAGGGGAAGGGTTGGTAATGGGACTGGTGGATAGGGAAGGGTTGGTAATGGGACTGGTGGATGGGGAAGGATTGGTAATGGGACTGGTGGATAGGGAAGGATTGGTAATGGGACTGGTGGATAGGGAAGGGTTGGTAATGGGACTGGTGGATGGGGAAGGATTGGTAATGGGACTGGTGGATAGGGAAGGATTGGTAATGGGACTGGTGGATAGGGGAAGGTTGGTAATGGGACTGGTGGATAGGGAAGGGTTGGTAATGGGACTGGTGGATAGGGAAGGGTTGGTAATGGGACTGGTGGATAGGGGAAGGTTGGTAATGGGACTGGTGGATAGGGAAGGTTGGTAATGGGACTGGTGGATAGGGAAGGGTTGGTAATGGGACTGGTGGATAGGGAAGGGTTGGTAATGGGACTGGTGGATAGGGAAGGGATTGGTAATGGGACTGGTGGATAGGGAAGGGTTGGTAATGGGACTGGTGGATGGGGAAGGATTGGTAATGGGACTGGTGGATAGGGAAGGATTGGTAATGGGACTGGTGGATAGGGAAGGATTGGTAATGGGACTGGTGGATAGGGAAGGGTTGGTAATGGGACTGGTGGATGGGGGAAGGTTGGTAATGGGACTGGTGGATAGGGAAGGATTGGTAATGGGACTGGTGGATAGGGAAGGGTTGGTAATGGGACTGGTGGATAGGGAAGGATTGGTAATGGGACTGGTGGATGGGGAAGGGTTGGTAATGGGACTGGTGGATAGGGAAGGATTGGTAATGGGACTGGTGGATAGGGAAGGGTTGGTAATGGGACTGGTGGATAGGGAAGGATTGGTAATGGGACTGGTGGATGGGGAAGGGTTGGTAATGGGACTGGTGGATAGGGAAGGGTTGGTAATGGGACTGGTGGATGGGGAAGGATTGGTAATGGGACTGGTGGATGGGGAAGGATTGGTAATGGGACTGGTGGATAGGGGAAGGGTTGGTAATGGGACTGGTGGATAGGGAAGGATTGGTAATGGGACTGGTGGATGGGGAAGGATTGGTAATGGGACTGGTGGATAGGGAAGGGTTGGTAATGGGACTGGTGGATAGGGGAAGGGTTGGTAATGGGACTGGTGGATGGGGAAGGATTGGTAATGGGACTGGTGGATGGGGAAGGGTTGGTAATGGGACTGGTGGATGGGGAAGGATTGGTAATGGGACTGGTGGATGGGGAAGGGTTGGTAATGGGACTGGTGGATAGGGAAGGATTGGTAATGGGACTGGTGGATAGGGGAAGGGTTGGTAATGGGACTGGTGGATAGGGAAGGGTTGGTAATGGGACTGGTGGATAGGGAAGGATTGGTAATGGGACTGGTGGATAGGGAAGGATTGGTAATGGGACTGGTGGATGGGGAAGGGTTGGTAATGGGACTGGTGGATAGGGAAGGATTGGTAATGGGACTGGTGGATAGGGAAGGGTTGGTAATGGGACTGGTGGATGGGGAAGGGGTTGGTAATGGGACTGGTGGATAGGAAGGATTGGTAATGGGACTGGTGGATAGGGAAGGGTTGGTAATGGGACTGGTGGATGGGGAAGGATTGGTAATGGGACTGGTGGATAGGGAAGGGTTGGTAATGGGACTGGTGGATAGGGAAGGTTGGTAATGGGACTGGTGGATGGGGAAGGATTGGTGGGACTGGTGGATGGGGAAGGTTGGTAATGGGACTGGTGGATAGGGAAGGGTTGGTAATGGGACTGGTGGATAGGGAAGGATTGGTAATGGGACTGGTGGATAGGGGAAGGGTTGGTAATGGGACTGGTGGATAGGGAAGGGTTGGTAATGGGACTGGTGGATAGGGAAGGATTGGTAATGGGACTGGTGGATAGGGAAGGGTTGGTAATGGGACTGGTGGATAGGGAAGGATTGGTAATGGGACTGGTGGATAGGGAAGGGTTGGTAATGGGACTGGTGGATGGGGAAGGATTAGTAATGGGACTGGTGGATAGGGAAGGATTGGTAATGGGACTGGTGGATGGGGAAGGATTGGTAATGGGACTGGTGGATAGGGAAGGATTGGTAATGGGACTGGTGGATAGGGAAGGGTTGGTAATGGGACTGGTGGATAGGGAAGGATTGGTAATGGGACTGGTGGATGGGGAAGGATTGGTAATGGGACTGGTGGATAGGGAAGGATTGGTAATGGGACTGGTGGATGGGGAAGGATTGGTAATGGGACTGGTGGATAGGGAAGGATTGGTAATGGGACTGGTGGATAGGGAAGGATTGGTAATGGGACTGGTGGATGGGGAAGGATTGGTAATGGGACTGGTGGATAGGGAAGGGTTGGTAATGGGACTGGTGGATAGGGGAAGGATTGGTAATGGGACTGGTGGATAGGGAAGGATTGGTAATGGGACTGGTGGATGGGGAAGGTTGGTAATGGGACTGGTGGATAGGGAAGGATTGGTAATGGGACTGGTGGATAGGGAAGGGTTGGTAATGGGACTGGTGGATAGGGAAGGATTGGTAATGGGACTGGTGGATAGGAAGGATTGGTAATGGGACTGGTGGATAGGGAAGGTTGGTAATGGGACTGGTGGATAGGGAAGGGTTGGTAATGGGACTGGTGGATAGGGAAGGATTGGTAATGGGACTGGTGGATAGGGAAGGGTTGGTAATGGGACTGGTGGATAGGGAAGGATTGGTAATGGGACTGGTGGATGGGGAAGGGTTGGTAATGGGACTGGTGGATAGGGAAGGATTGGTAATGGGACTGGTGGATGGGGAAGGGTTGGTAATGGGACTGGTGGATAGGGAAGGATTGGTAATGGGACAGGTGGATAGGGGAAGGATTGGTAATGGGACTGGTGGATAGGGAAGGGTTGGTAATGGGACTGGTGGATAGGGAAGGATTGGTAATGGGACTGGTGGATAGGGAAGGGTTGGTAATGGGACTGGTGGATGGGGAAGGTTGGTAATGGGACTGGTGGATGGGGAAGGATTGGTAATGGGACTGGTGGATAGGGAAGGTTGGTAATGGGACTGGTGGATGGGGAAGGATTGGTAATGGGACTGGTGGATAGGGAAGGGTTGGTAATGGGACTGGTGGATGGGGAAGGATTGGTAATGGGACTGGTGGATAGGGAAGGGTTGGTAATGGGACTGGTGGATGGGGAAGGATTGGTAATGGGACTGGTGGATAGGGAAGGGTTGGTAATGGGACTGGTGGATAGGGAAGGATTGGTAATGGGACTGGTGGATGGGGAAGGGTTGGTAATGGGACTGGTGGATGGGGAAGGGTTGGTAATGGGACTGGTGGATGGGGGAAGGATTGGTAATGGGACTGGTGGATAGGGAAGGGGTTGGTAATGGGACTGGTGGATGGGGAAGGATTGGTAATGGGACTGGTGGATAGGGAAGGGTTGGTAATGGGACTGGTGGATAGGGGAAGGGTTGGTAATGGGACTGGTGGATAGGGAAGGTTGGTAATGGGACTGGTGGATGGGGGAAGGGTTGAGTAATGGGACTGGTGGATAGGGAAGGATTGGTAATGGGACTGGTGGATAGGGAAGGGTTGGTAATGGGACTGGTGGATAGGGAAGGATTGGTAATGGGACTGGTGGATGGGGAAGGATTGGTAATGGGACTGGTGGATAGGGAAGGTTGGTAATGGGACAGTTGGATAGGGGAAGGATTGGTAATGGGACTGGTGGATGGGTGAAGGATTGGTAATGGGACTGGTGGATAGGGAAGGGTTGGTAATGGGACTGGTGGATAGGGAAGGATTGGTAATGGGACTGGTGGATGGGGAAGGTTGGTAATGGGACTGGTGGATAGGGAAGGATTGGTAATGGGACTGGTGGATGGGGAAGGATTGGTAATGGGACTGGTGGATGGGGAAGGATTGGTAATGGGACTGGTGGATGGGGAAGGATTGGTAATGGGACTGGTGGATAGGGAAGGATTGGTAATGGGACTGGTGGATAGGGAAGGATTGGTAATGGGACTGGTGGATGGGGAAGGGTTGGTAATGGGACTGGTGGATAGTAGAAATGTTGGTAATGGGACTGGTGGATAGGGGAAGGATTGGTAATGGGACTGGTGGATAGGGGAAGGGTTGGTAATGGGACTGGTGGATGGGGGAAGGATTGGTAATGGGACTGGTGGATAGCGGAAGGATTGGTAATGGGACTGGTTGATATGGGAAGGGGTGGTAATCGGACTGGTGGATAGGGAAGGATTGGTAATGGGACTGGTGGATGGGGAAGGGTTGGTAATGGGACTGGTGGATGGGGAAGGGTTGGTAATGGGACTGGTGGATAGGGAAGGATTGGTAATGGGACTGGTGGATGGGGAAGGGTTGGTAATGGGACTGGTGGATAGGGGAAGGATTGGTAATGGGACTGGTGGATAGGGAAGGGTTGGTAATGGGACTGGTGGATGGGGAAGGATTGGTAATGGGACTGGTGGATAGGGAAGGGTTGGTAATGGGACTGGTGGATAGGGAAGGATTGGTAATGGGACTGGTGGATAGGGGAAGGGTGGGTAATGGGACTGGTGGATAGGGGAAGGATTGGTAATGGGACTGGTGGATAGGGGAAGGATTGTTAATGGGACTGGTGGATAGGGGAAGGGTTGGTAATGGGACTGGTGGATGTGGGTAGGGTTGGTAATGGGACTGGTGGATAGGGGAAGGATTGGTAATGGGACAGGTGGATAGGTGAATGGTTGGTAATGGGACTGGTGGATGGGGAAGGTTGGTAATGGGACTGGTGGATGGGGAAGGATTGGTAATGGGACTGGTGGATAGGGAAGGGTTGGTAATGGGACTGGTGGATGGGGAAGGGTTGGTAATGGGACTGGTGGATAGGGAAAGTTGGTAATGGGACTGGTGGATAGGGAAGGGTTGGTAATGGGACTGGTGGATGGGAAGGATTGGTAATGGGACTGGTGGATGGGGAAGGGTTGGTAATGGGACTGGTGGATAGGGAAGGGTTGGTAATGGGACTGGTGGATGGGGAAGGATTGGTAATGGGACTGGTGGATGGGGAAGGTTGGTAATGGGACTGGTGGATAGGGAAGGATTGGTAATGGGACTGGTGGATGGGGAAGGATTGGTAATGGGACTGGTGGATAGGGAAGGGTTGGTAATGGGACTGGTGGATGGGGAAGGATTGGTAATGGGACTGGTGGATGGGGAAGGGTTGGTGTGGGACTGGTGGATAGGGAAGGATTGGTAATGGGACTGGTGGATAGGGAAGGGTTGGTAATGGGACTGGTGGATAGGGAAGGGTTGGTAATGGGACTGGTGGATAGGGAAGGATTGGTAATGGGACTGGTGGATAGGGAAGGGTTGGTAATGGGACTGGTGGATGGGGAAGGATTAGTAATGGGACTGGTGGATAGGGAAGGGTTGGTAATGGGACTGGTGGATGGGGAAGGGTTGGTAATGGGACTGGTGGATAGGGAAGGATTGGTAATGGGACTGGTGGATAGGGAAGGGTTGGTAATGGGACTGGTGGATAGGGAAGGGTTGGTAATGGGACTGGTGGATGGGGAAGGGTTGGTAATGGGACTGGTGGATAGGGAAGGGTTGGTAATGGGACTGGTGGATAGGGAAGGATTGGTAATGGGACTGGTGGATGGGGAAGGGTTGGTAATGGGACTGGTGGATGGGGAAGGGTTGGTAATGGGACTGGTGGATGGGGAAGGGTTGGTAATGGGACTGGTGGATGGGGAAGGGTTGGTAATGGGACTGGTGGATAGGGAAGGGTTGGTAATGGGACTGGTGGATGGGGAAGGGTTGGTAATGGGACTGGTGGATGGGGAAGGGTTGGTAATGGGACTGGTGGATAGGGAAGGGTTGGTAATGGGACTGGTGGATGGGGAAGGGTTGGTAATGGGACTGGTGGATGGGGAAGGATTGGTAATGGGACTGGTGGATGGGGAAGGGTTGGTAATGGGACTGGTGGATAGGGAAGGGTTGGTAATGGGACTGGTGGATAGGGGAAGGGTTGGTAATGGGACTGGTGGATGGGGAAGGATTGGTAATGGGACTGGTGGATGGGGAAGGGTTGGTAATGGGACTGGTGGATGGGGAAGGGTTGGTAATGGGACTGGTGGATGGGGAAGGATTGGTAATGGGACTGGTGGATGGGGAAGGGTTGGTAATGGGACTGGTGGATAGGGGAAGGGTTGGTAATGGGACTGGTGGATAGGGAAGGGTTGGTAATGGGACTGGTGGATAGGGAAGGGTTGGTAATGGGACTGGTGGATAGGGGAAGGTTGGTAATGGGACTGGTGGATAGGGGAAGGGTTGGTAATGGGACTGGTGGATGGGGAAGGATTGGTAATGGGACTGGTGGATAGGGAAGGGTTGGTAATGGGACTGGTGGATAGGGAAGGTTGAGTAATGGGACTGGTGGATAGGGAAGGATTGGTAATGGGACTGGTGGATAGGGAAGGGTTGGTAATGGGACTGGTGGATGGGGAAGGATTGGTAATGGGACTGGTGGATAGGGAAGGGTTGGTAATGGGACTGGTGGATGGGGAAGGGTTGGTAATGGGACTGGTGGATAGGGAAGGATTGGTAATGGGACTGGTGGATGGGGAAGGGTTGGTAATGGGACTGGTGGATAGGGAAGGATTGGTAATGGGACTGGTGGATGGGGAAGGATTGGTAATGGGACTGGTGGATGGGGAAGGGTTGGTAATGGGACTGGTGGATAGGGAAGGGTTGGTAATGGGACTGGTGGATAGTGGAAGGATTGGTAATGGGACTGGTGGATGGGGAAGGTTGGTAATGGGACTGGTGGATGGGGAAGGATTGGTAATGGGACTGGTGGATAGGGAAGGGTTGGTAATGGGACTGGTGGATGGGGAAGGGTTGGTAATGGGACTGGTGGATGGGGAAGGGTTGGTAATGGGACTGGTGGATAGGGGAAGGGTTGGTAATGGGACTGGTGGATGGGGAAGGATTGGTAATGGGACTGGTGGATGGGGAAGGGTTGGTAATGGGACTGGTGGATGGGGAAGGGTTGGTAATGGGACTGGTGGATGGGGAAGGGTTGGTAATGGGACTGGTGGATAGGGGAAGGGTTGGTAATGGGACTGGTGGATGGGGAAGGTTGGTGGGACTGGTGGATAGGGAAGGGTTGGTAATGGGACTGGTGGATGGGGAAGGGTTGGTAATGGGACTGGTGGATGGGGAAGGATTGGTAATGGGACTGGTGGATAGGGAAGGGTTGGTAATGGGACTGGTGGATGGGGAAGGGTTGGTAATGGGACTGGTGGATGGGGAAGGATTGGTAATGGGACTGGTGGATAGGGAAGGGTTAGTAATGGGACTGGTGGATAGGGAAGGGTTGGTAATGGGACTGGTGGATGGGGAAGGATTGGTAATGGGACTGGTGGATAGGGAAGGGTTGGTAATGGGACTGGTGGATGGGGAAGGATTGGTAATGGGACTGGTGGATAGGGAAGGGTTGGTAATGGGACTGGTGGATGGGGAAGGATTGGTAATGGGACTGGTGGATAGGGGAAGGATTGGTAATGGGACTGGTGGATAGGGAAGGTTGGTAATGGGACTGGTGGATGGGGAAGGATTGGTAATGGGACTGGTGGATGGGGAAGGATTGGTAATGGGACTGGTGGATAGGGGAAGGATTGGTAATGGGACTGGTGGATGGGGAAGGATTGGTAATGGGACTGGTGGATGGGGAAGGATTGGTAATGGGACTGGTGGATGGGGAAGGATTGGTAATGGGACTGGTGGATAGGGGAAGGATTGGTAATGGGACTGGTGGATAGGGAAGGATTGGTAATGGGACTGGTGGATGGGGAAGGGTTGGTAATGGGACTGGTGGATAGGGAAGGATTGGTAATGGGACTGGTGGATAGGGAAGGATTGGTAATGGGACTGGTGGATAGGGAAGGATTGGTAATGGGACTGGTGGATGGGGAAGGGTTGGTAATGGGACTGGTGGATAGGGAAGGATTGGTAATGGGACTGGTGGATGGGGAAGGATTGGTAATGGGACTGGTGGATAGGGAAGGGTTGGTAATGGGACTGGTGGATAGGGAAGGATTGGTAATGGGACTGGTGGATGGGGAAGGGTTGGTAATGGGACTGGTGGATGGGGAAGGGTTGGTAATGGGACTGGTGGATAGGGAAGGGTTGGTAATGGGACTGGTGGATAGGGAAGGTTGGTAATGGGACTGGTGGATGGGGAAGGGTTGGTAATGGGACTGGTGGATAGGGAAGGGTTGGTAATGGGACTGGTGGATAGGGGAAGGGTTGGTAATGGGACTGGTGGATGGGGAAGGGTTGGTAATGGGACTGGTGGATAGGGAAGGGTTGGTAATGGGACTGGTGGATAGGGAAGGATTGGTAATGGGACTGGTGGATAGGGGAAGGGTTGGTAATGGGACTGGTGGATAGGGAAGGGTTGGTAATGGGACTGGTGGATAGGGAAGGATTGGTAATGGGACTGGTGGATAGGGAAGGGTTGGTAATGGGACTGGTGGATGGGGAAGGGTTGGTGGGACTGGTGGATAGGGAAGGATTGGTAATGGGACTGGTGGATGGGGAAGGGTTGGTAATGGGACTGGTGGATGGGGAAGGGTTGGTAATGGGACTGGTGGATAGGGAAGGATTGGTAATGGGACTGGTGGATGGGGAAGGGTTGGTAATGGGACTGGTGGATAGGGGAAGGATTGGTAATGGGACTGGTGGATAGGGAAGGATTGGTAATGGGACTGGTGGATGGGGAAGGTTGGTAATGGGACTGGTGGATAGGGAAGGATTGGTAATGGGACTGGTGGATAGGGGAAGGGTTGGTAATGGGACTGGTGGATAGGGAAGGGTTGGTAATGGGACTGGTGGATAGGGAAGGGTTGGTAATGGGACTGGTGGATAGGGAAGGGTTGGTAATGGGACTGGTGGATGGGGAAGGATTGGTAATGGGACTGGTGGATAGGGAAGGGTTGGTAATGGGACTGGTGGATAGGGGAAGGTTGGTAATGGGACTGGTGGATAGGGAAGGTTGGTAATGGGACTGGTGGATAGGGGAAGGTTGGTAATGGGACTGGTGGATGGGGGAAGGGTTGGTAATGGGACTGGTGGATAGGGAAGGATTGGTAATGGGACTGGTGGATAGGGGAAGGGTTGGTAATGGGACTGGTGGATAGGGGAAGGGTTGGTAATGGGACTGGTGGATAGGGGAAGGATTGGTAATGGGACTGGTGGATAGCGGAAGGATTGGTAATGGGACTGGTGGATAGAGGAAGGATTGGTAATGGGACTGGTGGATAGGGGAAGGGTTGGTAATGGGACTGGTGGATAGGGGAAGGATTGGTAATGGGACTGGTGGATAGGTGAATGATTGGTAATGGGACTGGTGGATAGGGAAGGGTTGGTAATGGGACTGGTGGATGGGGAAGGATTGGTAATGGGACTGGTGGATAGGGAAGGATTGGTAATGGGACTGGTGGATAGGGGAGGAGTTGGTAATGGGACTGGTGGATAGGGGAAGGGTTGGTAATGGGACTGGTGGATAGGGGAAGGATTGGTAATGGGACTGGTGGATAGTGGAAGGGTTGGTAATGGGACTGGTGGATAGGGGAAGGATTGGTAATGGGACTGGTGGATAGGGGAAGGGTTGGTAATGGGACTGGTGGATAGGGGAAGGATTGGTAATGGGAATGGTGGATAAGGGAAGGGTTGGTAATGGGAGAGGTGGATAGGGTAAGGATTGGTAATGGGACTGGTGGATAAAGGGAAGGGTTGGTAATGGGACTGGTGGATAGGGGAAGGATTGGTAATGGGACAGGTGGATAGGGGAAGGATTGGTAATGGG
The DNA here is from genome assembly GCF_024679095.1 of Eriocheir sinensis. NCBI lineage: Eukaryota > Metazoa > Arthropoda > Malacostraca > Decapoda > Varunidae > Eriocheir > Eriocheir sinensis. The sequence goes on along the minus strand of NW_026111586.1, from coordinate 141,505 downwards.
ACTGGTGGATAGGGGAAGGGTTGGTAATGGGACTGGTGGATAGGTGAAGGGTTGGTAATGGGACTGGTGGATAGGGGAAGGATTGGTAATGGGACTGGTGGATAGGGGAAGGGTTGGTAATGGGACTGGTGGATAGGGGAAGGATTGGTAATGGGACTGGTGGATAGCGGAAGGATTGGTAATGGGACTGGTGGATAGGCGAAGGTTTGGTAATGGGACTTGTGGATATGGGAAGGTTTGGTAATGGGACTGGTGGATAGGGGAAGGGTTGGTAATGGGACTGGTGGATAGGGGAAGGTTTGGTAATGGGACTGGTGGATAGGGGAAGGATTGGTAATGGGACTGGTGGATAGGGGAAGGGTTGGTAATGGGACTGGTGGATAGCGGAAGGATTGGTAATGGGACTGGTGGATATGGGAAGGGTTGGTAATGGGACTGGTGGATAGGGGAAGGATTGGTAATGGGACTGGTGGATAGCGGAAGGATTGGTAATGGGACTGGTGGATAGGGAAAGGGTTGGTAATGGGACTGGTGGATAGGGGAAGGGTTGGTAATGGGACTGGTGGATAGGGGAAGGATTGGTAATGGGACTGGTGGATAGGGGAAGGGTTGATAATGGGACTGGTGGATAGGGGAAGGGTTGGTAATGGGACTGTTGGATAGGGGAAGAGTTGGTAATAGGACTTGTGGATAGGGGAAGGATTGGTAATGGGACTGGTGGATAGAGGAAGGGTTGGTAATGGGACTGGTGGATAGTTGAAGGGTTGGTAATTGGACTGGTGGATAGGGGAAGGATTGGTAATGGTACTGGTGGAAAGGAGAAGGGTTGGTAATGGGACTGGTGGATAGGGGAAGAGTTAGTAATGGGACTGGTGGATAGGTGAAGGATTGGTAATGGGACTGGTGGATAGGGGAAGGGTTGGTAATGGGACAGGTGGATAGGGAAAGGATTGGTAATGGGACTGGTGGATAGGGGAAGGGTTGGTAATGGGACTGGTGGATAGGGGAAGGATTTGTAATGGGACTGGTGGATAGGGGAAGGATTGGTAATGGGACTGGTGGATAAGGGAAGGATTTGTAATGGGACAGGTGGATAGGGGAAGGATTGGTAATGGGACTGGTGGATAGGGGAAGGGTTGGTAATGGGACTGGTGGATAGGGGAAGGGTTGGTAATGGGACTGGTGGATAGGGGAAGGATTGGTAATGGGACTGGTGGATAGGGGAAGGGTTGGTAATGGGACTGGTGGATAGGGGAAGGGTTGGTAATGGGACTGGTGGATAGCGGAAGGATTGGTAATGGGACTGGTTGATAGGGGAAGGGTTGGTAATGGGACTGGTGGATAGGGGAAGGGTTGGTAATGGGACAGGTGGATAGGGGAATGGTTGGTAATGGGACTGGTGGATAGCGGAAGGATTGGTAATGGGACTGGTGGATAGGGGAAGGGTTGGTAATAGGACTGGTGGATAGGGGAAGGGTTGGTAATGGGACTGGTGGAAAGGGAAGGACTGGTAATGGGACTGGTGAATAGAGGAAGGATTGGTAATGGGACTGGTGGATGGGGAAGGGTTGGTAATGGGACTTGTGGATAGGGTAAGGATTGGTAATGGGACTGGTGGATAGAGGAAGGATTGGTAATGGGACTGGTGGATAGGGGAAGGGTTGGTAATGGGACTGGTGGATAGGGGAAGGGTTGGTAATGGGACTGGTGGATAGGGGAAGGATTGGTAATTGGACTGGTGGATAGGGGAAAGGTTGATAATGGGACTGGTGGATAGGGGAAGGGTTGGTAATGGGACTGGTGGATAGGGGAAGGGTTGGTAATAGGACTGGTGGATAGGGGAAGGATTGGTAATGGGACTGGTGGATAGAGGAAGGGTTGGTAATGGGACTGGTGGATAGGGGAAGGGTTGGTAATTGGACTGGTGGATAGGGGAAGGATTGGTACTGGTACTGGTGGATAGGGGAAGGGTTGGTAATGGGACTGGTGGATAGGGGAAGAGTTGGTAATGGGACTGGTGGATAGGTGAAGGATTAGTAATGGGACTGGTGGATAGGGGAAGGGTTGGTAATGGGACAGGTGGATAGGGGAAGGATTGGTAATGGGACTGGTGGATAGGGGAAGGGTTGGTAATGGGACTGGTGTATAGGGGAAGGATTTGTAATGGGACTGGTGGATAGGGGAAGGATTGGTAATGGGACTGGTGGATAGGGGAAGGATTGGTAATGGGACAGGTGGATAGGGGAAGGATTGGTAATGGGACTGGTGGATAGTGGAAGGGTTGGTAATGGGACTGGTGGATAGGGGAAGGGTTGGTAATGGGACTGGTGGATAGGGGAAGGATTGGTAATGGGACTGGTGGATAGGGGAAGGGTTGGTAATGGGACTGGTGGATAGGGGAAGGGTTGGTAATGGGACTGGTGGATAGCGGAAGGATTGGTAATGGGACTGGTGGATAGGGGAAGGGTTGGTAATGGGACTCGTGGATAGGGGAAGGATTGGTAATGGGACTGGTGGATAGTGGAAGGGTTGGTAATGGGACTGGTGGATAGGGGAAGGGTTGGTAATGGGACTGGTGGATAGGGGAAGGATTGGTAATGGGACTGGTGGATAGGGGAAGGGTTGGTAATGGGACTGGTGGATAGGGGAAGGGTTGGTAATGGGACTGGTGCATAGCGGAAGGATTGGTAATGGGACTGGTGGATAGGGGAAGGGTTGGTAATGGGACTGGTGGATAGGGGAAGGGTTGGTGATGGGACAGGTGGATAGGGGAAGGGTTGGTAATAGGACTGGTGGATAGCGGAAGGATTGGTAATGGGACTGGTGGATAGGGTAAGGGTTGGTAATGGGACTGGTGGATAGGGGAAGGGTTGGTAATGGGACTGGTGGATAGGGGAAGGGTTGATAATGGGACTGGTGGATAGGGGAAGGGTTGGTAATGGGACTGGTGGATAGGGGAAGGGTTGGTAATGGGACTGGTGGATAGGGGAAGGATTGGTAATGGGACTGGTGGATAGAGGAAGGGTTGGTAATGGGTCTGGTGGATAGGGGAAGGGTTGGTAATTGGACTGGTGGATAGGGGAAGGACTGGTAATGGTACTGGTGGGCAGGGGAAGGGTTGGTAATGGGACAGGTGGATAGGGGAAGAGTTGGTAATGGGACTGGTGGATAGGTGAAGGATTGGTAATGGGACTGGTGGATAGGGGAAGGGTTGGTAATGGGACTGGTGGATAGGGGAAGGATTGGTAATGGGACTGGTGGATAGGGGAAGGGTTGGTAATGGGATTGGTGGATAGGGGAAGGATTGGTAATGGGACTGGTGGATAGGGGAAGGATTGGTAATGGGACTGGTGGATAGGGGAAGGATTGGTAATGGGACAGGTGGATAGGGGAAGGATTGGTAATGGGACTGGTGGATAGGGGAATGGTTGGTAATGGGACTGGTGGATAGGGGAAGGGTTGGTAATGGGACTGGCGGATAGGGGAAGGATTGGTAATGGGACTGGTGGATAGGGGAAGGGTTGGTAATGGGACTGGTGGAAAGGGGAAGGGTTGGTAATGGGACTGGTGGATAGCGGAAGGATTGGTAATGGGACTGGTGGATAGGGGAAGGGTTGGTAATGGGACTGGTGGATAGGGGAAGGATTGGTAATGGGACTGGTGGATAGTGGAAGGGTTGGTAATGGGACTGGTGGATAGGGGAAGGGTTGGTAATGGGACTGGTTGATAGGGGAAGGATTGGTAATGGGACTGGTGGATAGGGGAAGGGTTGGTAATGGGACTGGTGGATAGGGGAAGGGTTGGTAATGGGACTGGTCGATAGCGGAAGGATTGGTAATGGGACTGGTGGATAGGGGAAGGGTTGGTAATGGGACTGGTGGATAGGGGAAGGGTTGGTAATGGGACAGGTGGTTAGGGGAAGGGTTGGTAATAGGACTGGTGGATAGCGGAAGGATTGGTAATGGGACTGGTGGATAGGGGAAGGGTTGGTAATGGGACTGGTGGATAGGCGAAGGGTTGGTAATGGGACTGGTGGATAGGGGAAGGATTGGTAATGGGACTGGTGGATAGGGGAAGGGTTGATAATGGGACTGGTGGATAGCGGAAGGATTGGTAATGAAACTGGTGGATATGGGAAGGATTGGTAATGGGACTGGTGGATAGGGAAAGGGTTGGTAATGAGACTGGTGGATAGGGGAAGGATTGGTAATGGGACTGGTGGATAGGGGAAGGATTGGTAATGGGACTGGTGGATAGGGGAAGGGTTGGTAATGGGACTGGTGGATAGGGGAAGGGTTGGTAATGGGACTGGTGGATAGGGGAAGGAGTGGTAATGGGACTGGTGGATAGGGGAAGGGTTGGTAATGGGACTGGTGGATAGGGGAAGGTTTGGTAATGGGACTGGTCGATAGGGGAAGGATTGGTAATGGGACTGTTGGATAGGGGAAGGGTTGGTAATGGGACAGGTGGATAGGGGAAGGGTTGGTAATGGGACTGGTGGATAGCGGAAGGATTGGTAATGGGACTGGTGGATAGGGGAAGAGTTGGTAATGGGACTGGTGGATAGGGGAAGGATTGGTAATGGGACTGGTGGATAGGGGAAGGGTTTGTAATGAGACTGGTGGATAGCAGGAAGATTGGTAATGGGACTGGTGGATAGGGGAAGGGTTGGTAATTGGACTGGTGGATAGGGGAAGGGTTGGTAATGGGACTGGTGGATAGGGGAAGGATTGGTAATGGGACTGGTGGATAGGGGAAGGATTGGTAATGGGACAGTTGGATAGGGGAAGGATTGGTAATGGGACTGGAGGATAGGGGAAGGGTTGGTAAAGGGACTGGTGGATAGGGGAAGGATTGGTAATGGGACTGGTGGATAGGGGAAGGATTGGTAATGGGACTGGTGGATAGAGGAAGGGTTGGTAATGAGGCTGGTGGATAGGGGAAGGGTTGGTAATGGGACTGGTGGGTAGGGGAAGGATTGGTAATGGGACTGGTGGATAGGGGAAGGGTTGGTAATGGGACAGGTGGATAGGGGAAGGGTTGGTAATGGGACTGGTGGATAGCGGAAGGATTGGTAATGGGACTGGTGGATAGTGGAAGGGTTAGTAATTTGACTGGTGGATAGGGGAAGGATTGGTAATTGGGACTGGTGGATAGGGAAAGAGTGTGTAATTGGACTGGTGGATAGGGGAAGGATTGGTAATGGGACTGGTGGATAGGGGAAGGGTTGGTAATGGGACAGTTGGATAGGGGAAGGATTGGTAATGGGACTGGTGGATAGGGGAAGGGTTGGTAAAGGGACTGGTGGATAGGGGAAGGATTGGTAATGGGACACGTGGATGGGGGAAGGATTGGTAATGGGACTGGTGGATAGGGGAAGGGTTGGCAATGGGACTGGTGGAAAGGGGAAGGGTTGGTAATGGGACTGGTGGATAGGGGAAGGATTGGTAATGGGACTGGTGGATAGGGGAAGGGTTGGTAATGGGACTGGTGGATAGGGGAAGGGTTGGTAATGGGACTGGTGGATAGCGGAAGGATTGGTAATGGAACTGGTGGATAGGGGAAGGGTTGGTAATGGGACTGGTGGATAGAGGAAGGATTGGTAATGGGACTGGTGGATAGGGGAAGGGTTGGTAATGGGACTGGTGGATAGGGGAAGGTTTGGTAATGGGACTGGTGGATAGCGGAAGGATTGGTAATGGGACTGGTGGATAGGGGAAGGGTTGGTAATGGGACTGGTGGATAGGGGAAGAGTTGGTAATGGGACTGGTGGATAGGGGAAGGGTTGGAAATGGGACTGGTGGATAGGGGAAAGATTGGTAATGGGACTGGTGGATAGGGGAAGGGTTGGTAATGAGACTGGTGGATAGGGGAAGGATTGGTAATGGGACTGGTGGATAGGGGAAGGGTTGGTAATGGGACTGGTGGATAGTGGAAGGGTTGGTAATGGGACTGGTGGATAGCGGAAGGATTGGTAATGGGACTGGTGGATAGGGGAAGGGTTGGTAATGGGACTGGTGGATAGGGGAAGGGTTGGTAATGGGACTGGTGGATAGGGGAAGGATTGGTAGTGGGACTGGTGGATAGGGGAAGGATTTGTAATGGGACTGGTGTATAGGGAAAGGTTGGTAATGGGACTGGTGGTATGGGGTAGGGTTGGTTATGGGACTGGTGGATAGGGGAAGGATTGGTAAAGGGACTGGTGGATAGGGGAAGGGTTGGTAATGGGACTGGTGGATAGGGGAAGGGTTGGGAATGGGACTGGTGGATAGGGGAAGGATTGGTAATGGGACTGGTGGATAGGGGAAGGGCTGGTAATGGGACAGGTGGATAGGGGAAGGGTTGGTAATGGGACTGGTGAATAGCGGAAGGATTGGTAATGGGACTGGTGGATAGGAGAAGGGTTTCTAATGGGACTGGTGGATAGGGGAAGGGTTGGTAATGGGACTGGTGGATAGGGGAAGGACTGGTAATGGGACTGGTGGATAGGGGAAGGATTGGTAATGGGAATGGTGGATAGGGGAAGGGTTGGTAATGGGACTGGTGGATAGGGGAAGGGTTGGTAATGGGACTGGTGGATAGGGGGAGGATTGGTAATGGGACTGGTGGGTAGGGGAAGGATGGGTAATGGGACTGGTGGATAGGGGAAGAGGTGGTAATGGGTCTGGTGGATAGGGGAAGGGTTGGTAATGGGACTGGTGGATAGGGGAAGGATTGGTAATGGGACAGGTGGATAGGGGAAGGGTTGGTAATGGGAATGGTGGATAGCGGAAGGATTGGTAATGGGACTGGTGGATAGGGGAAGAGTTGGTAATGGGACTGGTGGATAGGGGAAGGATTGGTAATGGGACTGGTGGATAGGGGAAGGGTTGGTAATGAGACTGGTGGATAGCGGAAAGATTGGTAATGGGACTGGTGGATAGGGGAAGGGTTGGTAATGGGACTGGTGGATAGGGGAAGGGTTGGTAATGGGACTGGTGGATAGGGGAAGGATTGGTAATGGGACTGGTGGATAGGGGAAGGATTGGTAATGGGACTGGTGGATAGGGGAAGGGTTGGTAATGAGACTGGTGGATAGGGGAAGGGTTGGTAATGGGACTGGTGGATAGGGGAAGGATTGGTAATGGGACTGGTGGATAGAGGAAGGGTTGGTAATGGGACTGGTTGATAGGGGAAGGGTTGGTAATGGGACTGGTGGGTAGGGGAAGGATTGGTAATGGGACTGGTGGATAGGGGAAGGGTTGGTAATGGGACAGGTGGATAGGGGAAGGGTTGGTAATGGGACTGGTGGATAGCGGAAGGATTGGTAATGGGACTGGTGGATAGTGGAAGGGTTAGTAATTTGATTGGTGGATAGGGGAAGGATTGGTAATTGGGACTGGTGGATAGGGAAAGAGTGTGTAATGGGACTGGTGGATAGGGGAAGGATTGGTAATGGGACTGGTGGATAGGGGAAGGGTTGGTAATGGGACAGTTGGATAGGGGAAGGATTGGTAATGGGACTGGTGGATAGGGGAAGGGTTGGTAAAGGGACTGGTGGATAGGGGAAGGATTGGTAATGGGACAGGTGGATAGGGGAAGGATTGGTAATGGGACTGGTGGATAGGGGAAGGGTTGGTAATGGGACTGGTGGATAGGGGAAGGGTTGGTAATGGGACTGGTGGATAGGGTAAGGATTGGTAATGGGACTAGTGGATACGGGAAGGGTTGGTAATGGGACTGGTGGATAGGGGAAGGGTTGGTAATGGGACTGGTTGATAGCGGAAGGATTGGTAATGGAACTGGTGGATAAGGGAAGGGTTGGTAATGGGACTGGTGGATAGAGGAAGGATTGGTAATGGGACTGGTTGATAGGGGAAGGGTTGTTAATGGGACTGGTGGATAGGGGAAGGGTTGGTAATGGGAGTGGTGGATAGGGGAAGGATTGGTAATGGGACTGGTGGATAGGGGAAGGGTTGGTAATGGGACTGGTGGATAGGGGAAGAGTTGGTAATGGGACTGGTGGATAGGGGAAGGGTTGGTAATGGGACTGGTGGATAGGGGAAAGATTGGTAATGGGACTGGTGGATAGGGGAAGGGTTGGTAATGAGACTGGTGGACAGGGGAAGGATTGGTAATGGGACTGGTGGATAGGGGAAGGGTTGGTAATGGGACTGGTGGATAGGGGAAGGGTTGGTAATGGTACTGGTGGATAGCGGAAGGATTGGTAATGGGACTGGTGGATAGGGGAAGGGTTGGTAATGGGACTGGTGGATAGGGGAAGGGTTGGTAATGGGACTGGTGGATAGGGGAAGGATTGGTAATGGGACTGGTGGATAGGGGAAGGATTTGTAATGGGACTGGTGGATAGGGGAAAGGTTGGTAATGGGACTGGTGGATAGGGGAAGGGTTGGTAATGGGACTGGTGGATAGGGGAAGGATTGGTAAAGGGACTGGTGGATAGGGGAAGGGTTGGTAATGGGACTGGTGGATAGGGGAAGGGTTGGGAATGGGACTGGTGGATAGGGGAAGGATTGGTAATGGGACTGGTGGATAGGGGAAGGGCTGGTAATGGGACAGGTGGATAGGGGAAGGGTTGGTAATGGGACTGGTGAATAGCGGAAGGATTGGTAATGGGACTGGTGGATAGGAGAAGGGTTTGTAATGGGACTGGTGGATAGGGGAAGGGTTGGTAATGGGACTGGTGGATAGGGGAAGGACTGGTAATGGGACTGATGGATAGGGGAAGGATTGGTAATGGGAATGGTGGATAGGGGAAGGGTTGGTAATTGGACTGGTGAATAGGGGAAGGGTTGGTAATGGGACTGGTGGATAGGGGGAGGATTGGTAATGGGACTGGTGGATAGGGGAAGGATGGGTAATGGGACTGGTGGATAGGGGAAGAGGTTGTAATGGGTCTAGTGGATAGGGGAAGGGTTGGTAATGGGACTGGTGGATAGGGGAAGGATTGGTAATGGGACTGGTAGATAGGGGAAGGGTTGGTAATGAGACTGGTGGATAGGGGAAGGATTGGTAATGGGACTGGTGGATAGGGGAAGGGTTGGTAATGGGACTGGTGGATAGGGGAAGGGTTGGTAATGGGACTGGTGGATAGGGGAAGGATTGGTAATGGGACTGGTGGATAGGGGAAGGATTGGTAATGGGACTGGTGGATAGGGGAAGGGTTGGTAATGGGACTGGTGGATAGAGGAAGGGTTGGTAATAGGACTGGTGGATAGGGGAAGGATTGGTAATGGGACTGGTGGATAGGGGAAGGATTGGTAATGGGACGGGTGGATAGGGGAAGGGTTGGTAATGGGACTTGTGCATAGGGGAAGGATTGGTAATGGGACAGGTGAATAGGGGAAGGGTTGGTAATGGGACTGGTGGATAGGGGAAGGGTTGGTAATGGGACTGGTGGATAGGGGAAGGATTGGTAATGGGACTTGTGGATAGGGGAAGGATTTGTAATGGGACTGGTGGATAGGGGAAGGATTGGTAATGGGACTGGTGGATAGGGGAAGGATTGGTAATGGGACTGGTGGATAGAGGAAGCATTGGTAATGGGACTGGTGGATAGGGGAAGGGTTGGTAATGGGACTGGTAGATAGGGGAAGGATTGGTAATGGGACGTGTTGATAGGGGAAGGGTTGGTAATGGGACAGGTGGATAGGGGAATAATTGGTAATGGGACTGCTGGATAGGGGAAGGATTGGTAATGGGACTGGTGGATAGGGGAAGGGTTGGTAATGGGAGTGGTGGATAGGGGAAGGATTGGAAATGGGACTGGTGGATAGGGGAAGGGTTGGTGTTGGGACTGGTGGATAGGGGAAGGATTGGTAATGGGACTGGTGGATAGGGGAAGGATTGGTAATGGGACTGGTGGATAGGGGAAGGGTTGGTAATGGGACAGGTGGATAGGGGAAGGATTGGTAATGGGACTGGTGGATAGGTGAAGGGTTGGTAATGGGACTGGTGGATAGGGGAGGAGTTGCAAATGGGACTGGTGGATAGGGGAATGGTTGGTATTGGGACTGGTGGATAGGGGAAGGATTGGTAATGGGACTGGTGGATACTGGAAGGATTGGTAATGGGACTGGTGGATAGGGGAAGGGTTGGTAATGGGACAGGTGGATAGGGGAAGGATTGGTAATGGGACTGGTGGATAGGTGAAGGGTTGGTAATGGGACTGGTGGATAGGGGAAGGGTTGGTAATGGGATTGGTGGATAGGGGAAGGATTGGTAATGGGACAGGTGGATAGGGGAAGGATTGGTAATGGGACTGCTGGATAGGGGAAGGGTTGGTAATGGGACTGGTGGATAGGGGAAGGGTTGGTAATGGGACTGGTGGATAGGGGAAGGATTTGTAATGGGACAGGTGGATAGGGGAAGGATTGGTAATGGGACAGGTGGATAGGGGAAGGATTGGTAATGGGACTGGTGGATAGGGGAAGGGTTGGTAATGGGACTGGTGGATAGGGGAAGGATTGGTAATGGGACTGGTGGATAGGGGAAGGGTTGGTAATGGGACTGCTGGATAGGGGAAGGGTTGGTAATGGGACTGGTGGATAGGGTAAGGATTCGTAATGGGACTGGTGGATAGGGGAAGGGTTGGTAATGAGACAGGTGGATAGGGGAAGGATTGGTAATGGGACTGGTGGATAGAGGAAGGATTGGTAATGGGACTGGTGGATAGGGGAAGGGTTGGTAATGGGACTGGTGGATAGTGGAAGGATTGGTAATGGAACTGGTGGATAGGGGAAGGATTGGTAATGGGACTGGTGGATAGGGGAAGGATTGGTAATGGGACTGGTGGATAGGGGAAGGATTGGTAATGGGACTGCTGGACAGGGGAAGGGTTGGTAATGGGACGTGTGGATAGGGGAAGGATTGGTAATGGGACTGGTTGATAGGGGAAACATGGAAACATGGAAACATGGAAATGCAGGCAACAGAAAGCCTATTGGCTCATTACGAGGTCGCCCGCTTGGGTGATTTAATCTGCTCGACCGCCACTTGGGGCTTGATGAGCAGATGAAAGCACCTCGATATTGAGGAGCAGATGGAAGCCCCTCGTTATTCAGTTTACTCCTGACGCAGCGAAATGACGGTCGATTCTATATATGAAGGAGTTGATGGTATTCGCATTTACTACTTCTGAGGGAAGATTGTTCCAGTGGCGGATGACTCGGTTTGAAAAGAAACTCCTTCCAATGTCTGTGTTACATCGACTCGACTGAATGGGTAAACCGTTATTTCTAGTTCTTGAGTTGGTTTGCAGTTCAAAGAATTTGGAGTAATCGACGTTATTGAACTTTTTTAGATACTTGAAGACTTGAATCATATCCCCTCGTAGGCGTCTTTTCTCCAGTGTAAAGAGATTGAGTCGCTTGAGTCGTTCCTCGTACGGTTGAGCCCTGAAGGTTGGAATCATCTTTGTGGCGCGTCGTTGAATCCAGTAGTAGGTAATGGTGACAGTGACGGGACCAAAATAATTCGCAAGCATAATCAAGAATTTGCAGCAAAAAAAAAATGACGTCGAAAAATTTTATACGTCGAATTTCCCGGCCGGGGCAGCCGGGCGGCCAGTCAGCCGGGCGGCCAGCCAGCCGCCGAGGGGACCTCCCCACTACCCAACCGGGGAGTGGTCACAAACCTACCCAAAAGTGACCATTCCCCCCCCCCCCCACCCCCACCCCACCCAACCCCAAACACCCACCACCTTCCACGCCATCGTGTCTCCCCGGAGGCCTGAGCGTCACCCTCCTGCCGGGGATTGGTTAGGGGCGTCCTTTCGCGCCGTGCCGGGGCGTCGCCCTCCTGACGGGGATCGGTTAGCGCGAGCGGTGAATTGTTCGGGGGATCGGTTAGGGGCGTCCTTTCGCGCCGTGCCGGGGCGTCGCCCTCCTGCCGGGGATCGGTTAGCGCGAGCGGTGCCTTGTTCAGGGATCGGTTAGGGCGTCCTTTCGCACCGCGCCGGGCGTCACCCTCCTGCCGGGGGATCGGTCCTTTCGCACCGTGCCGGGGCGTCGCCCTCCTGCCGGGGGAGCGGTCCATTCGCGCCGTGCATGGGCGTCCGTTCGCCCCAGTGCCGGGGATCGGCTAGGGCGTCCTTTCGCACCGTGCCGGGGCGTCACCCTCCTGCCGGGGGATCGGTCCTTTCGCACCGTGCCGGGGCGTCACCCTCCTGCCGGGGATCGGTTAGCGCGAGCGGTGCCTTGTTCAGGGGATCGGTTAGGGGCGTCCTTTCGCACCGCGCCGGGGCGTCACCCTCCTGCCGGGGGATCGGTCCTTTCGCACCGTGCCGGGGCGTCGCCCTCCTGCCGGAGGATCGGTCCTTTCGCGCCGTGCCGGGGCGTCCTTTCGCCCCAGTGCCGGGGGATCGGCTAGGGGCGTCCTTTCGCACCGTGCCGGGGCGTCACCCTCCTGCCGGGGGATCGGTCCTTTCGCACCGTGCCGGGGCGTCACCCTCCTGCCGGGGATCGGTTAGCGCGAGCGGTGACTTGTTGGGCGGAGGCCTGTGGCTACCTTTCCCTCCCTCCCTCTTCCTCCTCCGCTATTGATTTTTTTCCAGTTTGCCAGCATGTGTGCGTGTCCCCCTCTATGCCCTACCCCTCGCGAGCGGTGACTTGATGGTCAGTCTGAGGGTACCACTACCCCTCCCTCTCCCTCTACCCGCTATTGATTTTTCAGTTTGCCAGCATACGCGTGTGTGTGTGTGTGTGTGCGTGTGTTACTGTTGATTTTCATATTGACTGGAGTTATATCGATTGTCTTTTCAGTGAGGGGTAGGAACGGGAAAAGTAGATTTTATACATTTTTATTGAAATATAGTGGAAAAAAAATGGTATGACGAGTTATTATATTACCTTAATCTAGTCTATTTTATTTGTTCTTTCTTAATCCAGACTAAATACATGCTAAGCCTACTAGTCTATTTTATTTGTTCTTTCTTAATCCAGGCTAATTTGTTCTTTCTTAATCCAGACTAAATACATGCTAAGCCTAAAAACTAAAAACACACAATCGCCATAAAAAAAAAGACATATTACAAACTCACACCGTACAGGCTCAAAGAAATACAATGGAAACCCACCCATCCTACCCTTTTTTTTTCCCTCCCCCAAAATAAATCCTAATTGAAAGAGACATATTACAAACTTATGTCGTACATGCCCAAAGACAACCCATAAAAGGATGACAACACGAGTACATATACAAATGAAGAAAAAAAATACACAACACAAGCACATATATATAAAAAAATAATACACACAGAGCGAGTACATATATAAAAAAAAAATTGCTAAGCACTAAATATAGGACTCTCATCAAGAACATTTATAATATTATTCACGTCCATGCTATGAGAAAAATTCAAAGAATTGAAAGCTGAAGGAAGGTCAGTGCTTGAGAAGCTTTCATTTGTTTCGTCCGCACGAGCCGCATTGGAAGGGCCCGGTTGTGGCGCGAGATTTTCTTCAGCGGCCGCAGCTGCTGCACGCCGCGCTGGTGGGTCTTCAAAGACGAGTTTCTTGGTCACAGAGAGATTTTTTTTCATTGGTTTTCCCCGACCGTGTGCTGTTGAGGAGAAGAGACCCGCCTCACGTTTGGCCACCTGAAGTTTTTTTCTCCCAACTTTATGGAGGCTCTTCTGAGACAGTCTTGGGTCCCGGTGTTCTTGCTGCTTCGGCAAATTATTCTTTGTCATTCTTCGCCGCCGTTCTTGTCCCCGGTCGCGATCTTGTCGTCTCTGGTGCGTCTCCTGCTGCTCGCTACGCCCCTGCTGCTGGAGCTGCCGCAACACTTCCGCCATATGCTGCATTTTTTTTTCCAGTCGTGATTGACGCATTTCATGATCTTTTTGCTGCAGACGACTTCGCCGCCGCTCTCGCGATTCAGCGCCCGACGGAGAGTCAAGACACACCATCACCGAAGCGTGTCTGTTGTTGTTGCCGTGGACTTATTAATAGATAGAGAAACATTATTAGACAAAAAAAATATCTATCTCTCTCTCTCTCTCTCTCTCTCTCTCTCTCTCTCTCTCTCTCTCTCTCTCTCTCTCTCTCTCTCTCTTTTGTAAGAATAAAAAAATACTTACTATGCGTTACGCTGGCCGGTGGGTCGTTCTTCAGACGAGACACTGGTAATGGAGGTATCACATCCTTCAGAAGTCGCAGAAGCCCCTCTCTCAGCACGCGCCGCCCCATTTTACCGACACCTCCCAACGCGCCGCGGTTGTTGTTGCCCAATGACTCGCCCGTGATGTGTTCACCGGTAGACTTGGGAGTTTCTGGAACATCCCCCGCCTCACCACCACCAACATCCGCTGAAATGACAAGAAATATATATATATATTTTTTTAAACACACACACACACACACACACACACACACACACACACACACACACACACACACCAGCGCTTGTGCGCGCAGAAAAAAAATACAAGAGGCGGATATCTCACCTCCGTTTCTGGGATGTGATGTGTTATCCACGGCTTCAGCTTGGGATGTGTTATCCATGGCTTCAACTTCTAATGCGGCTTGACCCATTATCTGATCGTCAACATCGTCAGCATGAAGAGTTGCAGCGGCAGCGTGGGGCTGTTGTTGTTGTTGTTGTTGTTGTTGTTGTAAGTTCATGACGGCGAAGACTTCCTCCATGACGCTCCTCTCGCAACGTTAGGGGACTGACTAAGCTACCCGGGGTTATTTGGGGCATATGCGCACACTACCACAAGCCTTTTCTTCTTCCGAGGCTACCCCAGGTTATAGGGGACACGCCTACACATGTATGCAAACGCGCGCACATGCCCAAAACCACAAGCCATTCTTCTTCCGAACAATAGGAAAGCGTGAACAAACTCACACCCACTCGGTCACGTCGCACGAAAAAAAAAACAGAATCCTGTTCTTAATAACTACATATAATTGCACACACACACACACGCCATAAATGAATAAGCTACATGCTACTTCTCTACATTTTTTACACACACATACACATTATTATCATGTAACATTTAATAAGTTAGCCACATATCTTAGAAATACAATGCTTGTAAGTCAGTCCTTGACTAGATTGACAAAATGTTTTTATACATGGGGGCATTTTAAACATTCTATAAGCATATGTTAACACCTTTCTGTCATTCTTCAAAAAATTTCCTAAATCATAATTATCTTTCAAAAACTGACTAGTCCTCTCTAAGCCTATTTTATTACATAAGTATACGAATTGAATGCAATACACGCCACACACCAGAGTTTTGTCCGACTGTAATCTTGCGGCAAGTTTAAAAACAGGATAATCTTTATGCTTATTTAAGAAACTTCGAAAGTACTTAGAATATAATGATGGGGTCAGGGCGTATGTGTCGAAGAAATATATACACTTATCACTAACATAGAACACCACCCAGTGACCCATTTTCGAAGCTTGCGATGCGCCTAACACATTAGCAATAAAGACAATGGGCTTGTCTGACTCACTCCTTAGATTTAATTTCGCTACATCGTCAGCGGGAAGACAGCCTAAGAAATATATATTATTGTGATAAAGTCTTCCTTGTAGAGCTTTCATAATTTGTTGATTATTCATTATGCTCTAGTGTCGCAAGACACGTGCCTCCGAGTTGATTGACAACACTCCTTTGTATCCCCAAAACAGATTATTACTATATTTTCATCCAAGCATTTATTATTCTGAAGACTTATGCGTAAGTTTCCACTGTTTTCAAGAGGCACTGTGCCTCGTATGTCTTCCGGTAACAAACTAAAAACAAACACTGTCCTTCCTTTCTTAAAGCTATCGTAATCAAGCAAAGTGTCATTTTCTACTCCTAAACTATCTAAAATATCAGAATATAATCTCCTACACTCGTGGGGAAAAGAAACCGTATTTTTATACATATACATACCATTGACATAGACTGTTAGTTCAGACAAATCAGCATTCTTGAAATACAAGCCATTTTATTATATACACCGAAAAGGCCCTCATGTCAGCCATAACGATATATAAACGCTCTGGAATGACATTTCCCCACGGTTGGTCACAGACAATACTTGTCTGCTGTTTGCCGAGAATCAGAGATTTATATAACGTCTTGTTAAATATTGTACGCGTTATTTTTCCTGTCTCTAATTCTTTATTTAATGCAAGCAATGCTGACGGATAGGGTTGGAGTCTGGTGACCCAAAGTTTAGCAAAATCAATATGGGCACGCACAGCACTCCCATCGCCGTCAGTGTTCAAATACCAAGCTTCGTTAGCTAACTCAAGCCTTATTCTCAATGGGATGTCGTCGCATAAATACTGATCACAAGAAGTAATGTCCGACATTAATGGGAAGGTGAGATGAAGACCGTGATCTTTGATATCTTTTAAATGTCTCTTGTATTTGCTCCCAAGGCTAGTGAAGTATGCGGCGTCATAGGTTTCGGCTACGCCTGCTCCACCCGACCTGTTATCTTTGAGGAGGTTTCATATTTCTCCGAATGATTTGAGTTTTAACGTGGAGAAGGTGGTGAGCATTTTTAGGAATGACCAGTAATTAAAGTATGGGTTACTTTCAACCATTTGATCGCCTACATACACCTGAATTGATTTGAACATGGTATTAGCAGTGCCATTGCAGAATTCGACATTGACAGCCTCCTCGACTTTTGTTTGTCCATCAGCTTGAGTGACACTTAATTTCAACTCAAGAATTAATTTAGCAAGATCGATAAATGCCCCCTTCACCCCCGGCACGCGGAACTCTAGGTACTTATCTTTTAACCGGGCGTGGCTGGACAAATTTACAGGTAAAATGTCGACAAGAGTTTTAGACGCAATAGAGCTCTCAACCTGGCGTTGTCTGTTGATTCTAGGAAATTCGTCAACCACACTGAGCGCATAATCAGAAATCGGAACGGAGGGAGCGGCGGAGGCCATGCTGTTGTCGCTTTCGTCGCCCGCTATATACTAATGGAGACACTGGTCGCGGGAGCGGGCGACGTGTTAACTTGATAAGAGACCACTCGCTAAAAAAAATGGCAAGCCCACGCGCGCGCGCGGGTCAGAATGTTCCCACCTTCCCCTTTTTTTTTTTTTCATGAGTGTCCACCGCACCTCCACATTACTAAATTATATCAAACACATCGCTGTTCTTTCTCTTGCAACCACTTTTCCTTTTATTACTTTTTTTTTTCTTCTTCTTTTTTCGCGAAGTAACTCTTCTTTTTTTTCCTCCTTTAATAATTCTAGCACCTACGTCACTTAAGGCTTCAATACCTCTTTTCTTTAAAGCGCCTCTCACACTTCTTTGTCCACTGCTCACATCCTGGATAACATCTTGAGTAAACTTAAGCGCTGAGGGCTTAACGGTTCTGAATAGAAAGGGCATTACACTCTTGGCTAGGTTTGCGAGCGTACTAAAAATACCGCCACCTCTTTGATGTAGTCTTGCAGGATGGGCGAAATGCACAGTTCGAATATTGCCAAAACCACCCCCCACCTGATGTGGAAAGCTACTCAAAAGACTTGAAAACTCACCCTCCGTAGGCGGAAGAAACACTGTTCGCGACGATGACTGCATGACCACTAGTTAAAAAAAAATATAAAACGTCATTTTTATAGCTACACAGTGGTTTGTGTCTGTCGCCCATCCCCGGCAGTTGAGGCTTTCGCGGGGAGATTCTTCGTCCCCTCTTCCTGCCCCAAGAGCATTACCTTAACGTTATTCAAATCTAGTTGGTGGGCAAAAGATCTTAGCTCCTTCAAGTAGGCCACGTTCCATTCATGATCCATCTTTCCCCTTCGTCCTACGCCGGTAGGAAAAATGACTTTTCGAATGTTTTTTTTCTGCTTTACATAATCACCAAGCTCATTGAGGCAGCATTTAAAATTATCGCGTCTGCTTTGCTTGGTGTCCGACATTAAACCGTTCACATAATGCATATCTCTGCTGGTTTCAATAAAATATCTTGACACGTCATTATATTCTACAGATTCACCCTGACAAAATTGAGTCACCATACCCACCACAATGGGATAATTTGATTCCGTGGGTGGTTCCTTCACTACCAGCGACCCCACATTCGGTCTGTCACTCCAAACGACTCTGTTCAAATTATAAAGTTGTTTCCGATTTTCAAAGAGATTAGCATAGCCATACACTTCAGCCAAGTCCTTGGCTATACCGCTAAGTTTAAAACTGCTGGCGTTGATGGTGGCTACTAAACACACACTGTCGTCAATGAACTGGCGATCGGTCATTCGCCCCTTCACAGGAATGATGGGATAGTCTGACATGTTTATAGAAAAAATATATATTAATTCTCGCTCTTACTCACGCTTAGTGTCTCCCTGTCCCGCGAGGTCACACAAGTTTATATCCCACCCCAAAACAAAATCCTTTTTATACGCGATAATTCTCCCACGTCATACCCGGCATCCGCGCGGGGGGCGGAGAAAGAAGGCGTGGGGCGTGGCTTTGCCCGAATTGGGGCACTTCTCCTTCCTCCCCCACCTCCTCCTCCAAACAGTTGCTTCCTTGCCTTATTATTGCGTATAAATGAGGGATCTAAGTTTGTGTTGTGGAAAAGCATTTTAATAAATGGTATATCATCAGCTTTGAAGCCTAATTTGCTGTTGACGTCACTTAAGGTTTGCAATATATCAATGACGTTAAAATTATTAATGGGGCTCAAAAGATTTCCGTTTGTATCCCATGTAATTCCTGGAGTATGTTTCATGAGAGCTAAGAAAGCTTTGGCATAATCCCTTTGAGCTGCTTTCATTCTAACATCAATCCTGTTATCTATGGCGGGTTTCGAATCGATAGTATTGGTGGGGAACGTCGTGCGAGGACCTATGGCCGCTATAGATGGCGGGTGGTTGTTTGGGGTTAATACATCTTGCAGCGCGCGTCTCTTTATATTTTTAATGCAGTTGACGCCTTGACCGTCGAACCCGACAACGGTTTCCGCACTCTCTTTTCTTTTTTCCTCGTCCGTCTTTCTGTTTCGTTTTATGTTACGGCTCCCGTAGAAGACTTGAGTAAAATTGTTCTGCTGTTGATTTCGGGATGAGACAATATTCCTTCATTTTGTTAAAAGACCAGTTATGACACTAGCTGCCAGAGGTAACAGCACAGAGAGTATAGCACCGCCCCGCTGTGTTCGCAGTATTTTTTTTTTTTTTAGTGTACTTACCCCCTTGTTGGCGAGTTTCCTTATGTGTTTTTTTATATTTGTTCAGGGATTTCACAATCTTTGTATTTCGCGTAAGATTAGTTTTTAGGAAATTTAGAAACACTTCTGACAAGCAATCTAAATGTTTCTTGTTCAACACTGCAATTACTTTTTTCCGCTTGTCGGGGGAGAGTTTAGCCAACAACAAAACAAGATCCTTGTGAACAAAGGCGAGGGAGGTGCTTTTTTCTTCTTGTTGGTGAATTCGAGGTCATTAGGAAATATCTTGAGCGTCTATCCAACAGTCTTGACTCGGATCATAACCCAACCAAGATACAAAAAATTGTTTGCGACCGTTCACCACTCTCGATTTTTTTATGCTGACGGGGAAAACGTCCGGTAGCTGAACTTTGATAAGCTCCTCTTTGTAAAACAAGCCTTGGATGGGTTGATTGGATAAATCTTGCAAGGTATAACCCAATGGGGACTGTCGATAATCCACGCTTGCAATTTTAAATATTTCTTCTGTGTTTTGGATATGAAAGCCTCGGTTAAATTTAGAAGCTTTATCCGCGCCCACGAGTCGAACGTAGTCCCCGATGTTCAGCACACGACTGGCTTTACCTTGACGCTTTTCTCTGTTTTTATAATTATGCATTTTCTTAAACTGACGAATGATTCCTCGCGGGTCCTTCATGGCATGTACTTCGGCTGGGGGTTTTCCTAGACGTGCGTGAGGCGTGCGGTTATAGCTCTCGAGTACTTTCTGCAAGATGGAAATATACTCGAGTTTATTGTGAGCTGTCATATACCTATATATTCGACCTTTCAGAGTTCTGATAAATCGCTCAGCAAGGCTGCTTTTTATCTCTTGGGAGTAAACGCTGTACATTTTTATGTCTTTACTTTGCAAATAGGTTTGAAGTGGACGATTATAGAACTCTTTGCCTCGGTCAACACAGAGCCTAGAGACCCCACTGAAAGCAGCGTCTTCCTCTAGCAATGTCTTCATTGCCATTACCATCGATTTTGCATCTTTACGTTTAAGAGGCAGGGCTTTGGCGTACCTTGAAAATGCATCAACGCAGACTAAGATGTAAATATGACCTCCATTAAAGCGGGACAATTCTTTCATGTCCGCGAGATCTGCTGCTATGATAACTCGCGGTTTGGGACTGAGAATAGCGCGTCGCTTAAATTTATGGGGTTGTATCTTATGTAATGTGTGTGTTCTGCAACCTTCCATAAACTGTTCAACATCGCGCATAGAAACGTCGGGTTCAATGGCTCTCGCCGCAAAAAATAAAGGCCTCACTCCACTTAAACCTCCAGGTACTTGAGGGTCTTCATAAAGTGACTTTAAAAGACGTGTCTTGGATGGGGCTAGCATATCGCTCACTCTCTCCATGAGTACACAACCTCACAGGAGCCGTCGTTCGCTATATTTGATATCAGCGATAGGACCTCGGGGGTACTTATGCAGACGTCAGCCAGCAGATAGCCGTAAGGTTTTCCCGCAACAGCTCGCTTGTAGATACTGAGAAATGCCTGGGCTCTGTCACGACCATACAATTGACGACCTAGAAGTTCAATTTGACCAAGATCTCTTTGTTTAAGCAAAACGAAATGAGTGCAATTGAGGGATATGCTTCGCGCATACTTTCCCTGCATAAATAAGTTCTGAGAAATGAGTATGGAGCTAAGGCCAAGATGTCTGCCTTTAATAAAAACATTGGCGACGCTTTCATCATTGGCGGCGCGTAAAAAGTTATCGTCATATACTACTAACATAGATTTATTTTTCTGACAGAGATCAATTTCCTGTTCAGGGTCTATAATGTCCTTACTAAGTATTACTTTATTTTGCAGCTCTGGCAAGTCTTGAATGGGATGATGTGTTGCACCGCAAATAAGAACTCGATAGAATTTGTCACAATATTTCCGCACAAGTCGCGTCACTAGCTGTGTTTTCCCAGATCCTGACGCACCGGCCACAAATATCCTCCCTCCTCGCTCGCGAGGAAATAAATCGATAAGGTCTTCCCCATAACACTCTTCCATGGCAAAAGTCTCGCGATGAGTGAGCGTTTTTTTTGCTGGCCCACTGATTTTAAAAGAGAGGGTGGGTGGGTGTAATGCGCAAGACGATCGTGGCCGAGCGGTTTTCTTCAAAGTATATTTTTCGTCCATACTGATCCGTCACCACTACCGCCACTGAATCTAAAGCATTTTTCGCCAACTTTTTATACAGAGGTCTTTGCACTGAGTAATAATTGTTACTCCCACCGTAAGGGAGAGTGGCTAAAATATTCACAGTTTGGCTAGCAAATCGCGTGGGCTGGATTATGTCGCAATAGAGGTGGAGATAGTCCACGTCGGCGTGGGGGTCTGGCGGGAAATCAGCATTTACCTGGCGAAACGAGTAATGTGACTCCTCATCCGTGACGAATATATCATAGTAATGATTAGGAATAAATCCAAGAATAGCCGCCAATCTGGGCTTAAATAATAAACTTATTTTGCAATAATTTAGATTACCGCGGCCATCTATAAAGCGTTTGTGGTAGCATACAAAATTTTTGGTCCAACTCAGTATTCCGCGTTCTCCATCAAAATAATCCTTGTAATTTGTAAACCCAAACACTCCATTTAAAATAGCTTGCCAGTATGTATTAAGGTCAGCCACAATTGCGCTTATTTGCTTGCTCGTTATATTTTTCGAGGGAGACAGCGAGTACCGCAACTGTTTTCCTGAGGTGTCATTGAGCGTTTCTGTGTAAACTTCCACTATGGCTTCTTTGTCTTCTCGATGGAGGGTGTA
The DNA here is from genome assembly GCF_024679095.1 of Eriocheir sinensis. Taxonomy (NCBI): domain Eukaryota; kingdom Metazoa; phylum Arthropoda; class Malacostraca; order Decapoda; family Varunidae; genus Eriocheir; species Eriocheir sinensis. Next base: position 119,524 of record NW_026111586.1, on the reverse strand, counting down.
TACTTCTCTAGGAATAAAAATACCGTGTAAGGCAACCTGATAATCTCGGTCGGGGTGTAAATTTAACGGTATGATTTCATTTTTAAATGAACCTGGCACGTTGTCGGGATAAAGATCGCGGCAACCTAGGCTACTAAGGTATATTATATGCTCGTCCGCGCTCGTCATGTTTGCGATAAAGACTGAGCTTGTTATGGTTTAGGCTTTAGCTTTTAAGTAACAGATCAATGATTGCTTTTAGCGCGAGCTCTGTCGCCGTTACAGCCACTCGCGTGAGCTCCTTTGTCTGAAACCCAGCCCGGTGGGGGAGGGAATCTCCATGCCATTCTCGGGGGTGGGGAGGGTGAGGATAAAGGCGACCGTGGAGATGATGTTGACGCTGCTGGTAGCTGGCGCGATGGGAAGACATTGGTTTCTCTCCTCTTTCTTTTGTTTGATCGATTAACGTTCTCTACGTTGTATTTCCTATATCTTTTTCTCCATAGATTACACGCCACTGGTCTAGTTCCATGACTATACACACCCTCATCACCACTTTCACTTAAAGTATCCCCGACAACATTATGAGTAGTAGTAGTAGTAGTAGTAGTAGTAGTACTAGCAGTAGTGGCAGTAGTGGCGCAACTAGTAGAAGCAGTTTGAGATGTCCTCTGCATTTGACGCAGATTCTCAGGTAAATCAGGGTGGCCATAAGCTCTCGTAAAAACACGAGAAGGATTACCCGGCATGCTGTCATCAGAGAGCAGATGCGCTCTTTTGTTGTCTAATGCACTTAAAGTTGCCTTCTCAATGGAGGTAGTGCATACCTGACCTTTCAGGGTGCGGATGCAATAGAGGCGTGCCTTATCCACCCCCGCCCCTTGCAGTACCTGTCTGTATTTTTCATGATTATAGTTTCTCATACTATAGTGAGGTACCCCTTTAACTTTTTTTATTTCTGCATCCTCGCCGCTTGAGGGATCATGCAATTTGATAGAGTACATCTTAAGTTTCAGGCAAAGCACTTCCTTTATATGGGCCGCGCCCATCAAGAAACTCGTCTTTGAAGACCCACCAGCGCGGCGTGCAGCAGCTGCGGCCGCTGAAGAAAATCTCGCGCCACAACCGGGCCCTTCCAATGCGGCTCGTGCGGATGAATCAAATGAAAGCTTCTCAAGCACTGACCTTCCTTCAGCTTTCAATTCTTTGAATTTTTCTCATAGCATGGACGTGAATAATATTATAAATGTTCTTGATGAGAGTCCTATATTTAGTGCTTAGCAATTTTTTTTTTATATATGTACTCGCTGTGTGTATTATTTTTTATATATATGTGCTTGTGTTGTGTACTTTTTTTTCTTCATTTGTATATGTACTCGTGTTGTCATCCTTTTATGGGTTGTCTTTGGGCATGTACGACATAAGTTTGTAATATGTCTCTTTCAATTAGGATTTATTTTGGGGGAGGGAAAAAAAAAAGGGTAGGATGGGTGGGTTTCCATTGTATTTCTTTGAGCCTGTACGGTGTGAGTTTGTAATATGTCTTTTTTTTTTATGGCGATTGTGTGTTTTTAGTTTTTAGGCTTAGCATGTATTTAGTCTGGATTAAGAAAGAACAAATTAGCCTGGATTAAGAAAGAACAAATAAAATAGACTAGTAGGCTTAGCATGTATTTAGTCTGGATTAAGAAAGAACAAATAAAATAGACTAGATTAAGGTAATATAATAACTCGTCATACCATTTTTTTTCCACTATATTTCAATAAAAATGTATAAAATCTACTTTTCCCGTTCCTACCCCTCACTGAAAAGACAATCGATATAACTCCAGTCAATATGAAAATCAACAGTAACACACGCACACACACACACACACACACACGCGTATGCTGGCAAACTGAAAAATCAATAGCGGGTAGAGGGAGAGGGAGGGGTAGTGGTACCCTCAGACTGACCATCAAGTCACCGCTCGCGAGGGGTAGGGCATAGAGGGGGACACGCACACACATGCTGGCAAACTGGAAAAAAAATCAATAGGGAGGAGAGAGGAGAGGGAAAGGTAGCCACAGGCCTCCGCCCAACAAGTCACCGCTCGCGCTAACCGATCCCCGGCAGGAGGGTGACGCCCGGCACGGTGCGAAAGGACCGCTCCCCGGCAGGAGGGTGACGCCCCGGCACGGTGCGAAAGGACGCCCCTAGCCGATCCCCCGGCACTGGGGCGAAAGGACGCCCCGGCACGGCGCGAAAGGACCGATCCCCCGGCAGGAGGGCGACGCCCCGGCACGGTGCGAAAGGACCGATCCCCCGGCAGGAGGGTGACGCCCCGGCGCGGTGCGAAAGGACGCCCCTAACCGATCCCCTGAACAAGGCACCGCTCGCGCTAACCGATCCCCGGCAGGAGGGTGACGCCCCGGCACGGTGCGAAAGGACCGATCCCCCGGCAGGAGGGTGACGCCCCGGCACGGTGCGAAAGGACGCCCCTAGCCGATCCCCCGGCACTGGGGCGAAAGGACGCCCCGGCACGGCGCGAAAGGACCGATCCCCCGGCAGGAGGGCGACGCCCCGGCACGGTGCGAAAGGACCGATCCCCCGGCAGGAGGGTGACGCCCCGGCGCGGTGCGAAAGGACGCCCCTAACCGATCCCCTGAACAAGGCACCGCTCGCGCTAACCGATCCCCGGCAGGAGGGCGACGCCCCGGCACGGCGCGAAAGGACGCCCCTAACCGATCCCCCGAACAAGTCACCGCTCGCGCTAACCGATCCCCGTCAGGAGGGCGACGCCCCGGCACGGCGCGAAAGGACGCCCCTAACCAATCCCCGGCAGGAGGGTGACGCTCAGGCCTCCGGGGAGACACGATGGCGTGGAAGGTGGTGGGTGTTTGGGGTGGGGGGGGGGGGGGGGATGGTCACTTTTGGGTAGGTTTGTGACCACTCCCCGGTTGGGTAGTGGGGAGGTCCCCTCGGCGGCTGGCTGCCCGCGCGGCTGGCTGGCCGCCCGGCTGACTGGCCGCCCGGCTGCCCCGGCCGGGAAATTCGACGTATAAAATTTTTCGACGTCATTTTTTTTTGCTGCAAATTCTTGATTATGCTTGCGAATTATTTTGGTCCCGTCACTGTCACCATTACCTACTACTGAATCCTTTCCAGTAAAGCAATGTCCTTTCTGTAATTGGGAGACCAGAACTGTACTGCATACTCGAGGTGCGGTCTTACCATGGAATTATACAAGGATAGCATCACGTCTGGTGTTTTACACTCGAAGTTCCTCGCTATGAACCCGAGCATAATGTTGGCCTTGTTGTATGCTTTTTTACAGTGATTCGCGTGTTTCAGGTCACTGCTGATAGTGACTCCAAGATCCTTTTCCTCCTGCATCGCTTGCAGAGGTCTCCCATTCATGATGTATGTGTGGTTACTATTTTGGGACCCAATGTGCATGACTTTGCATTTGTCAACATTAAAAGACATTTGCCATTTTTCCGACCATTCGATAATGTGATTGAGGTCTTTCTGAATGATTTCGCAGTCGGTCTTTGTGAGGGCATCTCCACCCACCTTGGTGTCATCTGCAAATTTCGATATTGTGGATTTCAGTCCTGATTCTAGGTCATTGATATATATGATAAAGAGTATGGGTCCCAGCACTGACCCTTGAGGCACTCCACTAGTGACTGGAAGCCAATCGGAAGGCTGTCCGTTGAGTAGTACTCGTTGTTTTCTGTCGGTGAGCCAATCTCTTATCCACGCGATCAGATTGGCTCCGATGCCCGCCGAGTGCAGTTTCTTAAGGAGTCCCTCGTGCGGTACCTTGTCGAAGGCTTTCTGAAAGTCCAGGTATATAACATCACTGGGGATGTGGGCATCCCAGTTCTTATATATACCTTGGAAGAAGTCTAATAAATTCGTTAGGCAGGAGCGCTTGTTTCTGAAGCCATGCTGGGTGTCGGAGATTATATTATTGTTTTCTAGAAACTTAACAAGTTTATCTCTAATAATCTTTTCGAGTATTTTTCCTGCCACTGATGTCAAACTTATGGGCCTGTAGTTTAATGCAACGCTTTTGTCTCCTTTTTTGAAAATCGGTGCTACGTTCGCCATCTTCCAGTCTTCCGGGACCTTGTTTAGTTGAACTGACCGGTTGAATATGGTAGTGAGTGGTTGAAGTATTTGTTGTTTAAGCTCTTTTAATAACCGCGGGGACAAACTGTCGGGTCCCGTTGACTTGTTCGTGTCGAGTTTGTCCAAGTACTTTTTTACTTCTTGGTCGCATATTGAGTCAATTTCCAGCGGCGTGATCTCACTCGGCGGGGCAGGGCTCTCGGGAATGGTTTCGATGTCCTCGACTGTGAATACGGATGCGAAGTTACTGTTGAGGATTCTGGCCATCTGTTTACTGTCCTGAGTTACAGATCCAGTCTCGTCTGTCAGGGGACCAATATTGGATTTTACTTTCCTTTTCGATCTTATGTACGTGAAGAATTTCTTGGAGTTAGTTTTGATTTCGCGCGCTATTTGCTTTTCATACTTGCGTTTGCTACTCCGAATAAGGCTGCGACAAGCTCTGAGGCTGTTGTGGTACTGTGTGCTGGCTTCGGCCGTAGCATTCTCTTTCATCAAATTATAATTCCTTTTTTTTAGGTTTACTGCCCTTTTTATTTCTCTGGTCATCCACGGTGGATCTACTGCCCCATTTACTCGCCTGGATTTCGTAGGCACTGTAGCCTTCTCTACTTGCAACAGCTTATCTTTGAAGACGTTCCACGCGTTGTCGATTGTATTGTCGGTGATGCCAAGTTGGTCCCAGGTCGTAGGGGGAAGCAGTGCACGGGCTAAGTTGAAATTTCCTTTTTTGTAATCTGGTATCACTGATGGATTATCTACGAGTTTGTGACATATGTTGATATTAAAACGGATTAAGTGGTGATCGCACCCATTAAGTTTCTCACCAACTGTACAGTCGCGAATGAGGTCGGGGTCGCTTACTAATACCAGATCCAGCAGATTGTTTTCTCTTGTTGGTTGAGTTACAACTTGAGTGAGGAACGAATCCTCCACCATTTCTAAAAGCCTGTTACCCTCTTGATCTCCAGTCATCAGTCCCCAGTCAATGTTAGGGCAGTTAAAATCCCCAATTATAATTGCGTCCTTGCTTTGTGTTACAGAGTGAATCTCTTCGTAGAGGGCAGTGTCATCGGCTGCCTGTTGTTTCGGAGGCCTGTATACGGTTGCAAGTGTTAGTTTCTTGTTATTTGCGGTTATTTCCACGTAGACAGAATCGTATTTCTCTGCGTCCTGTTTGTCTATTTTTATGGCAGGGAGTGTACTTTTTACGTAGCAGACTACTCCTCCTCCTTTCTTGTGCTTTCGACTTTTGTGGAAGCTTTCGTACCCAGGGAATGACAGTTCGGATTCTAGATGAGTAGAGTTGGCCCAAGTCTCTGTGATGGCTACCACATCTGGTTTCTCTGTTGCAATATACGCCCTAATTTCGTCCTTTTTGGGTATTAAACTACGTGCATTTGTGTACATGATAGAAATGTGGCCGTGACGAGTTGTACCAGTTCGCTTGTCGGAGGCGTCGTTAGTTACACAGTTTCTTGTGAGTCGCACTGACGCTACGGGTTGGTTGATCAAGGGCTGCCTCTGCCCCGTCCTCGCCCGCCGTTTTTTGAAAGGCTTTTCGATAAGCTTTTCACTGCCTCGTCCAGAAGCCTCCCGAGACGCGCCGATCCAACCTCATTCAAGTGTAGTCCATCGTTCCAAAACAAGTCTGGGCGCTCAAAGAAGTGATGCCAGGCATTTGTAAACGCCACGCCTTCGTCGTCACAAATTTCCTTCAAACTAGTATTGATGTTGCTCGCTTTGCTGTTGAAGCCGGCGTAAGCGCTGATTCTGGGTAGAATTCCAGAAACAATGACGTGAGGGGACTTGGTCTTGTAACGCCGAATGACCTGACGGTATTTTGATAGTAGGGCCTGAGTTTGAGTAGACTGAACGTCATTTGTCCCCGCGTGAATCAAATAAACTGTGTCTTCCTTCGCGAGTTCCGTGACAGCATCGACAGCTGAAGTAATGTCGTCCAGTTTGGCTCCCGGAATACAATAACGCCTCCGCGTCTCTGTATTCCTGCCGCAGAATTCCGTTAATTGACCTCTAACCAGCGAGTCCCCTACAAGTCTAACAGATGTTTTCAGCTTGTCTGTGCCCCGAAACTGTGTCTGATCTACGCAGACCACAGCAGGAAGAATGGTCTTGTGGCGTCTAATGGATGAGTAGTGAGGAGGGAGTGTGGTGGCGACTGGACGTGGAGGCGTTTGGAGGGCTGGTAGTGTAGAGGGACAAGGGGGAGCCAAGGGAAGATGAGGAAGCGGCGGAAGGGGGTGACGGCGGGGTAGTAGCGGAGGAGGATGTTGAGGATGTGGAGGGGGGGGGAGAAGAAATGTATGAGGAGGTGGCAGAGGCGGAGGAGGAGGAAGGGGCGGTAGGGGTTGACTGGGGAGGAGTAGAGGAGGAGGATGTTGAGGATGTGGAGGAGGGGGGAGAAGAAATGTATGAGGAGGCGGCAGAGGCGGAGGAGGAGGAAGAGGCGGAAGGGGTTGGCTGGGGGGGAGTAGAGGAGGAGGATGTTGAGGATGTGGAGGAGGGGGCAGAGGTGGAGGAGGAGGAAGGGGCGGAAGAGAAGAGTGAGGAAGAAGAAGGGGAGGAGGAAGAGTAGGTCGTGGTGGTGATGGTGGGATGGGTGGGGAGGGGCGGGGTGATGGCGGTGCTGGTGGTGGAGGGTGAAGAAGGGGGGGTGTTGGCGGCCTGTGGTGATGAGGTGGAGGAGGGAAGGGAGGAGGCGGGGGTGATGGCGGTGCTGGTGGTGGAGGGTGAAGAAGGGGGGGTGTTGGCGGCCTGTGGTGATGAGGTGGAGGAGGGAAGGGAGGAGGCGGGGGAGGGATGAGAAATGGAGGGGGCTGAGGAGCAGGAGGTATGTGATCTAGTCAAAATTTCGGTGAACGAAGAAAAAGAAGAAGAAGAAGAAGAAGAAGGAGGAGTAGGGAGTTGAGGGAATGACTTCATGGTGTCCCAGAGCAACGCATTGGAGCGTTGTAGATCCTCGTTGGTTGTTTGTAGTGCCTGAATACGTAAGTCTAAGACACAGTACCTACACATCGAGTCGCTGGTTTGGTAGTGAATCGCAGCATATTTCTTTGAACAATTACAGCAATTGAAATAGTTGGACGGCATGATTACTTCTTTTTTTTATTTACTGTTGCAAGACGATATAACTGTGTGCTTTACAGTTAAGATGAATTTTGTATCCGCGTGGGCTATGGTGAACACCTGGAGGGAGGCGACTTTAAATCGGTCGAGTCACGCGGGAGAGTTTGAGGTGTGGCGTCTATGAGGGCCCACACGTGTTTTCCCTCCGGGATTAAAATTCTCTGGGGGATTAATCTTTTCCTCCTTTTCAAAACAGGTGTGCTGGTATACGGGTCAAGCTTTGTACTTCTACGTTAGTGACAGATTTTCTACGTTAGTTAGACACAAGAAGCTCACTGTCTTTCACTGGGTGCTGTGTTAGGTCGTGTAGTTGTAATCCTACTGAGGAAAGACAGGAAACACAAAAAAGTCGATATATAACTTAACCGCTCAGCTCAGCAGGGAAGTCCTCTCAGTGTAAGGTAATCCTCGCAACACTTCAAACACTAGTTAGACGCGTCACAGCACTGAGTTAGACGTTAATTAATTAGGTTGAGTGGTGCTAAATAAGACAAGTAAACAAGCACAGTTAGTCGTTCGATTTCTGAGAAGGCGTACGGGCCTATTTAAGTAACGGTTAATTAAAAACGTGGATGAACGGATTTCAAAAGTTGTGACGTTAAAATGTAACACGCTCAAAGACTTCAATAAATAACTAATACGAAATAACAACGAAAAATATGAACAATGACAACAATGATAAGAAGAATAATTTAAGCGATCTATAAATAACATTAAAAATCAATATGAAATAACAACGAAAAAAATATCCCAGAAATTCCTTCCTTCTCAAGCGCCAATGAATGTGTTGATGTGCAGGGAAGGTTTGTGTGTGGCAAACAGGGTGAAGCGAATAACACACACACACACACACACACACACACACACACACACACACACACACACACACACACACACACACACAGTCGTACACCGTTATCACCGCTCCTACTGTCACGCTTGTAATGCCATAATCGTATTTCACTGTTTGGAGGGAGCTGAACCCCCCCTCACCCCCTCTGCCCTCATCGCCTGCCTCCTCCTCCCTTCCCATCCCCCACCACACCTTCCGTTCTTACACCTTCCCACTCCCCCTCTTCCCTTACAAAATCCTTCCCCTACCACACACCTCCCTATTCCCCTGTCCCCTCTTTCCTGCCCCTTCCCCTTACCACAGCTCTCACCCTCTCTCTCTTACTCTCCTCCATGATCTCTTTTCTCTCTCTCCCTTCCCTCTTATCTCTCCCTTCATCACCTCCCATCATTGCCCTACTTCCCAACCTCTTCCCATTCCCCTTTTTTCACCTCCCCTTCCCTCCCTCCCATCTCCCCATCACCACAAATCACAGTCGCCTGATTTCCATGTCCTCCCCATCGCCCCATCCATCCTTCCTCTCCTCTATCTGACGCCACAATAGCCCCTTCCTCCTTCCCCTTGTCCCTTCCCTAACCCTTCCTCGTTTCCCTTTATTCAGAGTCAATCTCCCTTCCCCTCCCCTCCATCCTCCCTTCGTCCTGTGCTCTCTCTTATTTGCCCTTTGCCTTTTATACATATATATTTTTCTTGTTTCCTCTTAGTCTCCTCTTTCCTAATATATTTCACCCTATATGCTTTTCCCCTCTATTTCTCCTAACCTTTCTACTTACTCTGTCAAACTGTTCTATCCATTGGGCTCCTCTGATCACAACCCTATTTCTGTATCCTGTCCTATCGCTCCTGTACATCTTCTGGACCCACCGAAGAGGCGATGCTTCTGGCATTTTGCCTCAGCTCGGTGGGACGACCTGATGATGTACTTTTCCGATTTCCCGTGGATTGATTACTGGTTCCAGGAGAGAGACCCCTCTGTGTGTGCCCAGCGAATCACAGAGGTGATTGTCTCTGGAATGGAGGCATACACTCCACGTTCTTTCTCTACTGCTCATGCTAAAAAGTCTTGGTTTAATCACGCTTGTTATCGTGCTCACAAAAAGAAGCTCACAAAAGGTACCAGAGCCCTCGAACTCCCGCTAACCATGATCTCTACATTTCCGCCCGCAATCGTGCCAAATCTATTCTTCGACTTACCAAAAGCTCTTTCATTCATAAGAAATGTCAAAACATCGCTTACTCTACTTCTTCCAGAGACTTTTACACTCAGCCAAAAATATCTCCTCCAACTTCACTTTTTCTTCTTTCCCTCCTCCCCTTAACCCTGATAGCAGCACCGCCGTCTCTTCTATCTCTAAGGCTGAACTCTTCGTTCAAACTTTCTGTAACAACTCCACTATGGAAGATTCTGGGCATATTCCTCTTACTCATTCTCTCTCTGACTCCTTTATACCTGTTATTGAGATTCTTAATAACGATGTTTTCTATGCCCTCTCTAGCCTCAACTCTCAGAAGGCTTATGGACCTGATGGAGTGCCTCCTATTGTCCTTCAAAACTGTGCTTCCGTGCTGACACCCTGCCTGGTCAAATTCTTTCGCCTGTGCCTGTCAACATCTAAATTTCCTTCCTGTTGGAAGTACACCTTCATACAGCCTGTGCCTAAGAAGGGTGACCGTTCCAAACCCTCAAACTACCGTTCTATTAGTCGGTAACCCATTAGGGTTGATCGGTACCATATGAGGGGAATAATGCTCATAGTGATATTTGGCAAGTTAAATATCTCTAGAGTCTGAAAATATGTGATAGTTGACCGTTCCAATCCCTCAAACTTTTGAATCAATCCTTAACCGGAAGATTCAAAAGCACCTTTCTACTTCTGACCTTCTATCTGATCCCCAGTATGGGTTCCACAAGGGGTGTTCTACTGTCCATCTTCTTGATCCTTTAACTGACTCTTGGTCATCCTCTCTTAGCCTTCGATAGAGTCTGGCACAAGTCTTTGATTTCTAAACTACCCTCTTTAGGATTCTATCCCTGTCTCTGTTCCCTTATCTCCAATTCCCTTTCCGGCCGTTCAATCTCTGCTGTGGTAGACGGTCACTGTTCTTTCCCTGACCTATCAACAGTGGTGTTCCACAGGGCTCTATTCTATCACCCACTCTCTTCCTGTTATTCATCAATGATCTTCATTCCATAACAAACTGTCTTATCCACTGATACGCTGATGACTCCACTCCGCATTATTCAACTTCTTTCAACAGAAGACCCTCTCAAGAGGAAGTACATGACTCCTGACTGGAGGCTGCAGAACGCTTAACCTCAGACCTTGCTATCATTTCCGATTGGGGTAAAAGGACCCTTGTGTCCTTCAATGCCTCAAAAACCCAGTCTCTCCATCTATCAACTCGACACAATCATCCAAACATCTATCCCCTATTTTTCGACAACACTCAGCTGTCGCCTTCTTCAACACTAAACATCCTCGGTCTATCCAACTCAAAATCTTAACTGGAAACTTCACATCTCCTCTCTCACTAAATCAGCTTCTTCGAGGTTGGGCGTTCTGTATCGTCTCCGCCAGTTCTTCTCCCCCGCACAGTTGCTATCCATATACAGGGGCCTTGTCCGCACTCGTATGGAAAATGCATCTCACGTGTGTGGGGGCTCCACTCACACAGCTCTCTTGGACAGCGTGGAGTCTAAGGCTCTTCGTCTCATCAGCTCAACTCCTCTTACTGATACCCTCCTACCTATTAAATTCCACCGCCATATTGCCTCTTTTCTATGTTCTATCGATATTTTCACGCTGACTGCTCTCCTGAACTTGCAAACTGCATGCCTTCCCCCCTTCCGCGGCCTCGCCGCACACGACGTTCTACTCAAGCTCATCCCTTTACTGTCCAAATCCCTTACGCACGAGTTAACCAGCATTTTCACTCTTTCATCCCTCACGCTGGTAAACTCTGGAACAATCTTCCTTCATCTGTATTTCCTCCTGCTTACGACTTGAACTCTTTCAAGAGGAGGGTATCAGGACACCTCTCCTCCCGAAATTGATCTATCTTTCGGCCACTCCTCTGGACTCTTTTGAAGAGCATTGAGTAACGGGCTTTGTTTTAGTATTGTTTCCTTTGTTATGCCCTGGAATTGTCTCCTTTGCTGTAAAAAAAAGCACTTATCTCATTAGTTTCCAACTTTTTCCTTTCTCTTTTTCGGGTGGTGGCAGGGGACGGTCACTCCATACATAGACATTAACGAGTCTATATTTTCTTTCAGGCAGTGAGAGGGAGAGGGGTTGGGGTGGGTGCTACACATACAAAGAGTCACATACATGATTTTTTTTCTTCTAAGGAAATGATTGGTGGAAGAGATGGAGAAAGAGATAACATAAACGGACGCACGTACACATTTCAGTCTCTTTTCTTTGGTCAGTGAGAGGGCGGGGAGGTGGGTATTCCATATGCAAAAGATCACACATATATATTTTTTCTCTCCCAAACCCTTGATCTGCAGAGAGGCAACAGTAATGGCGGCCCAAACGTCGACTTCCAGCACTTGGTTTCTGGCTTGGGCCGCGGCCTGCACTGAATCTTGCCTAGCCATTCATGCAGGGAGATGGTGGTGGGGGTTGAGGGAGGAGTAAGGGGGAGGGAGGAGGAAGGGAAAGGGAGGAAGGGAGAGGAGGAGAGAGCGGAAGAGGGTGAGGCAGAAAGTGTTGAAGACGAAGAGGAAGACAGAGCAAGGAGGAGGAGGAAGAGAGTGATGCGGAAGTAGAAAGAGTAAAAGATGCGGAAAGAGATGAGAGGGAGAGGAGAAGGAGGAAGAGGAAGGGGGGAGAAGGGCAGAGGGAAGGGGAGAGGTGGAAAGGGATAGGTGGAAAGGGTGAGGCAGGAAGTGTTGAAGATGTGGAGGAAGAGAGAGCAAAAGGAGAAGCAAGGGAGTGATGCGAAGGAAGACAGAGTAAGAGATGTGGAGGGAGAGTAAGAGGAGGAAGAGGATGGAGTGTGCGAGTAATGAGAGAGAGGGGAAGGGAGGGGGAGGAATGGAGGGAGAGTGTGTTGAGATGGGGAGGAGGAGAGAGCAGCAGCGAGGAAGGGGAGAGGTGGAGATAGAAAGAGTGGGTGATGGGGAGGGAGAAAGTAAGGGGATGGAGTGTGAGGGTGAGGAAGACGGGGAGGGAAAGGTATATATGAAGAAAAATAGAGGAGGAGGAGGAGGGAAGGGAGAGGGAAAGTTAGAAGGAATTATAGAGGGAGAAGAAAGGGGAGATAGAGAGGTGAGGGAAAGGGAGCAGGCAGGAGGTAGGAGAGGATTGAAAAATGAAACAGAAAACAGAACAAAATATAGGGAAGGATTATGGAAGGAAGAGATGGAAGGGATGACGAGTAGTGGAGTAGGATGAAAGAAAAGGTGAGAAGGGAAACAGGAAAGGATGGATGGAAAAGATATGGCGGCAAGGAGATATGGAGGAAAAAAGGGAGAATATAAGAAAGAGCTAAATTATAAAAAAAAAAAACAAGGAAATAGAAAAGAACAAAAAAAACAATAGCAAACTCGCAAAAGTAAAGGAAAAGAAGAAATAAAGGAATTAAATAATATATAAAAGGAAAATAAAAAAATGTAAGATAGGAATAGAAAAGCAGAGAGGAAATAGGCAAATTTAAAGGAGAAATAAGAGGAAAGAAGACAAAGAGAAGCAAAAGAAAGGAGAAAAGAAAACTAGGAGATAAAGAGGCTGCCGGAAGATAAATTACGAACTGTTGAAGAGACAAATTAACGAAACGATTTATAAAGAAGAGAAAGGAGAGAAGAGACAAAGACAAATGGAGACACAGGAAGAGAAACAAGGAGAAAAAAGGGAAAAAGAAAGAAAACAAATAAAATATATATAAACAGAAGACACACGGAAAGCCAAGACACGAGAGAAAACGACGTAATGGAAGTGAAAGTGTTGCAGAAAACTGGAGAGAAAAAAAACAAAAATAAGCAAACGTGAATGTAGTGGAAAAAGAGAAGATAAAAAAGTTTGCAAGGAAAGAAAAGTCTGGAAAAATGGAAACGAATAAACAAGAGTGAGAAGGAGAAAAAGGGGGGGGGGGGGGGAGATAAAGACACAGTGTGAATAAGAAAATAAAAAAAATTTCGTAGAAAGGAGAAAATTAACAATAGAAAGCAAGTAAAGTGTTTAAGGAAAAAAAGACAAGGAAACAGACGAGAGAGAGAGAGAGAGAGAGAGAGAGAGAGAGAGAGAGAGAGAGAGAGAGAGAGAGAGAGAGAGAGAGAGAGAGAGAGAGAGAGAGAGAGAGAGAGAGAGAGAGAGAGAGAGAGAGAGAGACGGGAGAGAGAGAGACGGGAGAGAGAGAGACGGGAGAGAGAGAGACGGGAGGGGGGGAGAGTGAGACAGAGGGTTAAGGCTGAGGAAAGAGAGCAAAGAGGAAGTGTGAGGTGTTTACGAAATAGGCCAAGATTTGTTCCTCGAGCTATTTGTTTCCTCCTGACGCCGGAAGGAAGGGAGAGAAGAAGAAAGGAAGGAAGGAAGGAAGGGAGAGAGGAAGAAAGGAAGGAAGGAAGGATGGAAGGAAGGAAGGGAGAGAGGAAGAAAGAAAGGAAGGAAGGAAGGAAGGAAGGAAGAGAGGAAGAAAGGAAGGAAGGAAGGAAGGACGGAGGGGAGAGAGGAAGAAAGGAAGGAAGGAAGGAAGGAAGGAAGGAAGGGAGAAAGGAAGAAAGGAAGGAAGGGAGGGAGGAGGATAAGAAGAGAGGAAAGCCAGATCCAGTTCTCTGTATCACTTGCTCTTTCTTTTTGTATCCGTGTGTGTGTGTGTGTGTGTGTGTGTGTGTGTGTGTGTGTGTGTGTGTGTGTGTGTGTGTGTGTGTGTGAGTGTGTGTCTGTCACTTTGGTAGTCATCAATCACTCATCTCTTTCCTTTCAGGTATTTTTCAATTCGTTTCATTTTTTTCTGCTTCGTTTTAAAACATTTTCGTGTCTCTGTTCGTTGCTTCGTTAGTCTCTTAGTCAAGCAATCCGTCGGTCAGTCGTCCAGTTTGTCTGTCTGAATTTGTTTGTCTGTCTATATGAACCTTGTTTATGAATCCCGATTTTTTTCTGCTTATCTGTCAGCGTGTCTATCTGCCTGTCTGTCTGTCTATTTGTGTATTTACCTGTATTTGTCTTTGTTTGTTTCTCTGTCTGTCTGTCTGTATCTGTCTATCTATCTGTACTTGCCCCTCCCTCCTCTCTCTCTCTCTCTCTCTCTCTCTCTCTCTCTCTCTCTCTCTCTCTCTCTCTGTGTGTGTGTGCCATCGGGGTCGTGTACGGCAGGAAACGTTTCAGGCCTCGCTAAACTAAAACCTTGACTCGCGAGGCTCAGGGCGGAGAAAAGACAGAGAAAATAAGAAAGAAACTGTACAAAAAGAAAAACAATACAGC